>NW_027195987.1:0-17500 GCF_038502225.1 Cherax quadricarinatus | reverse complement strand
GCCAGGACCACCAGAGACAGTGACTTAGATTTGGAGTAAACCTTGGTAATTAATACCGAAAAATTGGTTTAAATAGTCATGTGAGCAAACGCTAGGACATATAAGAAAATGTTTTGATCCTGGGACCCTGATCACTTCTAACACTCACAGGTTGAAAATAACCGTATATATAGGCAGAAATTGAGGTGTGAGTGACACATACTGATCTAAAATGAAGTCAGAAAATGAGGTCATGTGATTCCTGTGTTAGGTAGGTTGGGCTTTGCATGGTTAGGTATCATGCACGTCATGTATCCCTAATCGGTGACGGCGATTAGGGAGGCATCTAGACATTGTCGTATCTAAGCTCTTGTTCCGTGAGGACAAATTGTGCCTCAATCCAATTCATCAAATGTCCCGTGGAGCTCTTAGGGAGGATACAGGCGTACAAGTCAACCCTGTTGCTGGCGTTTTGATGTTCATTTAGGTGGACCGAAAGATTTCTGCCTGTTTGCTCTACCTATTTCTTGAGACAGTATCCACAAGGGATGGTGTACATGCCTGTTGTGGAAGTTAGAGGTGTGGGGACTACTCTTCGTAGTGAGGTCTTTGAAAGAGGATGTGTTCATGGTGAAAATATTGACATTGCTTCTAGAAAGTACCTGACAGGTATTCGTGGCAAAAATCACCACATGGGAGCACTATGAACTGCATAGAGTACTGTTCCATGGGGGATTTGTTGGGGATAGCGTGTTCCTTCAGTCTGCAATCCTGGATGAAAAAATGGGAAGGTGATGCGACGGGCTCTCTAGAAGCGAAAAATGATACCTCTTTTAGTGCGGTTGTCGTAGTGTGAATAGAAGTGTACAAGATCGTCCTTATTGGTAGGGTTTTCTATTCACTTTGAACAGAATGTTGTAGCTATCGGAAGACCTGCACTGGAGGACATCGAAGAAAGGAAGTTTGCCGTCTTAATGAGTTCCATTGTAAACTTTAGTGATGGCTCGACAGCGTTGATCTTGTTGAAGAGGAACCTGGATCTTGAAACGTCTGGGATAAAAAAATCAAGATATCATGAGCGTTTCTTAGCCATGAAACGCTGTTGGGAACGAGGGCACTGAATTTCTCAATCCCCAGGTCCTAATGACCTGTTTGCAAGGGTGTTAAAGGAATGTAAAGAGGAACTTAGCATACCTTTGGCTAATCTTTTTAACATTTCACTACAAACTGGCATAGTGCCTGATAAGTGGAAAATGGCAAATGTAATACCTATTTACAAGGCAGGTGACAGGTCCTTGGCTTCGAACTATAGACCAATAAGCCTTACCTCCATAGTGGGAAAATTTATGGAATCAATAATTGCCGAAGCAATTCGTAGCCATCTTGACAGGCACAGTTTGATTAATGATTCTCAACACGGTTTTACAAAGGGGCGTTCCTGTCTTACGAATTTACTAACTTTTTTCACTAAGGTGTTTGAGGAGGTAGATCATGGTAATGAATATGATATTGTGTATATGGGCTTCAGTAAGGCTTTCGATAGAGTTCCACACCAGAGGCTATTGAGGAAACTTAGGGCACACGGAATAGGAGGAGAAATTTTTTTCTGGGTAGAGGCATGACTGACAAATAGACAGCGAAGAGTTTGCATAAATGGGGAGAAATCAGAATGGGGGCACGTCACAAGCGGTGTTCCTCAGGGGTCAGTGTTGGGCCCGTTGTTGTTCACAATTTACATAAACGACATAGATGAGGGAATAAATAGCGACATAAGCAAATTTGCTAATGACACCAAAATAGGCCGTCCAATCCATTCTAATGAGGACATTAGAGCACTCCAGGATGATTTGAATAGACTGACGCAATGGTCGGAGAAGTGGCAGATGCAGTTTAATATTGACAAATGCAAGGTTTTAAATGCTGGACAGTTAAATAACCATGTGCGTCATCGAACTGTCTAACTTATTTCCATTGGGGTCCTTAATCTTGTCCCCCAGGATGCGACCCACACCAGTCGACTAACACCCAGGTACCTATTTGCTGCTAGGTGAACAGGACAACAGGTGTAAGGAAACGTGTCGAATGTTTCCACCCGCCGGGAATCGAACCCGGGCCCTCCGTGTGTGAAGCGGGAGCTTTAGCCACCAGGCCACCGGGCAGTTAAATAACCATGCCACATATAAACTAAATAATGTAGATCTTAATACTACCGATTGCAAAAAGGTTTTAGGAGTTCTGGTTAGCAGTAACCTAAAACCAAGACAACAGTGCATTAGTGTTCGCAATAAAGCTAACAGAATTCTTGGCTTCATATCTAGAAGTATAATTAATAGAAGTCCTCAGGTTGTTCTTCAACTCTATATATCCTTGGTTAGGCCTCATTTAGAGTGTGCTGCTCAGTTCTGGTCACCGTATTACAGAATGGATATAAATGCTCTGGAAAACGTACAAAGGAGGATGACAAAGATGATCCCATATATCAGAAATCTTCCCTATTAGGATAGACTGAAGGCACTGAATCTGCACACTCTCGAAAGGCGTAGAATTAGGGGGGATATGATCGAGGTGTATAAATGGTAAACAGGAATAAATAAAGGGGATGTAAATAGTGTGCTGAAAATTTCCAGCCAAGACAGGACTCGCAGCAATGGTTTCAAGTTGAAAAAATTCAGATTCAGGAATGATATAGGAAAGCACTGGTTTGGTAATAGAGTTGTGGATGAGTGGAACAAGCTCCCGAGTACAGTTATTGAGGCTAAAAGGTTGTGTAGTTTTAAAAATAGGTTAGATAAATACATGAGTGGGTGTGGGTGGGTGTGAGTTGGACCTGACTAGCTTGTGCTGTTGGGTCTGGTACAGTGCTCCATCCTTGAGTGGGGATGACCAGACTGGGTGGGTCATTGGGATAATCCGGGGGGTGCGTCATTGGTCTATTCCGGGGGGGGGACATGGACTTGCTCCTCATGGGTCAGTAGGCCTGTTGCAGTGTTCCTTCTTTCTTATGTTCTTATGTTGCTATGTTCTCCATGAAAAGGTTGGCAAGGACAGCACTGTAGGGGTCGCCCATTGCGTTTCCAAAACGTTGTAGCAGTTATCCTGATAGCTGGAGAGGTTAAAATCGATACAGAGATCCATTTGACTGATGAAATACTGAAGAGGTATGGAAGGTTCATGTTATCAGTGAACCTGTTTCAGCAGGGGCGTTGGAAAAGAGAACTGTAACACTGAAGGAATCCATGCTCTTCTTGACATTTGTGATGGAAATGCAAGAGAGAAGGTCACCTAAATGTTTGAGGTGTGCTTGGCTAATGGTGCCTAGAAGTACTGAGAGGTATTTGGCAAGATGGCCAGCTAATTTGTGTGGTGTGATCTCTGTATCTGAAGTGATGGGACGTAGTGGGATGCCAGGCTTGTCTTAGGAAGGCCATGAAGGCGTGCTGGTTTTGGATGACCTGGTAAAAGTTTTAGTAGTTTCTTACCTTGTGTGTTAGAAGTGATCAAGGTCCCAGGACCGAAACGTTTTCTAATGTGTTCTAATGTTTGCTAAAGTCTTTTTAAACCACTCTTAGATATACATAGGCATCCCAATCTGTCTCATTTGGCACATTCAGCAGTTTCCTCTCGAAAACTTCTAACATTCTTCTGCTAGTGTTTCTGATATGTGCTGATAGGTTGAGAATTTTTCTTCACTTCAGCTTTAGATAATTTAGTTACAGAGGTTACTAGCACCAGTAGTTTATCTCAAAAGATTCTTCTTGATAGTATGTGGTCAGGTGGAGCTCACTAAAGTTTAGAGTAATAACGATTCCTACAGCTATTTAGACCACCACTGCTACTCTGAAGAGAAACACATACAAATGAAATGTGAATATTGCACTGCGTGAGCAGAAGAGCTGACTGACGTCACACTAGGTAGAAAGTCTGTGATTACTTCGGTATCATCCGGACCAACGGTATTATTGCCTTGTCACCCACGTACGTCCTTAGACCACTCCTGTATGCATCAAATTTGCAACAATCAGAGTAGGTGGGCAGAGATTGTTTCACATACCTCATAATGCACCCTTATTGTGCCATCGGTATATTGTTGGATATCCAAGATAGTGTACCTCAGGCACATCTGCTCATCGCAATGTCAGCTTTGGGCGACCAATTATAGGACGAGTCCCGGTCCTTAATCGTAGGTTTAATCCCTTCATTGTCCCAGATTCCCACGTAACTAGGGACCAATTCCAAGTTGAATCTGCTCTCCCCTTTTCCGGATATCCAACACCAGCTGTATCCAGCAGGTAATGTCTACGAAGCTTTGCAGTACTCCACAAAAAAGTCACTGAAAGTTACCCATCGGGCTCCTGCTAGGCCTCCATGTCGCTGGATGTACTGGGGCGCCATGTAAGTTCTGCCCTCTGCTGAACGAGAACCATCTGTGTACAGCAATGGTTTGTGCAGTATTGTCTTCTGATCACGTCCAATAACGAGCCTTGGACGTCTCTGCTATTCATCGAGATTATCCTGCATGACCTCCTTTGTCTCTGACTCGAGTAAGTTGTGATAGTGCGTAGACTGGAAACCTGACTTTAAGTATTCTCCATGAATATATTAACATGTATTGCTTTCCATTCCAGAGAATGCATTCCAAATACTTTGAGGCGTTTCCAGTAGTTTAGAGGTTTTATTGGCTCTGTGGTTGGTAGTAAACGATCTTTGTACATTTGCCTGTTCTGATCTCTCTTCTGTCTTGAATGTGGCTGTGAGCGGAAGTGGAAGTAATTTGAAAAATATTACTATCATCATGACTTCTCATCATCTGAAAAGTATCCTAATCCGACCTGTGATTTTTCCTGGCATTTGATTCACTTGTTCTATAACGAAAGGTCATTAGTGGTGTGCTTGCATTTTCCATCACGTGCTGGTTTTCAGATAGTCGTTTATTCCCCATCAAAGTATTTTAAATTTTTAACCAATGCACATCATGTTATTTCCCATTTTTCCCTTACAGACTTCGTTGAGATTTATTTGTATTTTTTGGCGACTTCTTCAGTGGTAAATTTCATGATTATTTTAGTATTATTTGTAAATGTCTGTATAAAGCTGTGGCTGGTTCTTATATTAATGTCTGCTATGACAGTGATAGAGAGTATAGGTAACATCAGTGCCTTGTGGTACTGAGCTTTGTACAATAAAATTGCTGTATTTGCTATAGTATCACTCCAGGCAATCATTTTGGTAGAAACTTAAAAAAACCATTTTGCTACCATTGTTAACAGAGTAATACTTGTGTAGTATATATCATTATGGCTCCATTTTATAGGCAGGCTCCCTGGTCAAGCCTGTTTACCCTTGTTTGAACCACGCACCTAGTTCAAACAGGGGTCATGTGGCTAGTCGAGTCTGAGAGAGAAGCCACAGTCTTCTCTCTCAGACTCGAGTAGCCACAACGGCGAGAGGGTGAGGAGGACTGGTGGAGGGGACGAGAAGGTGACGGGAGGGAGTGTAGGGAGAAAGTGAAGAGAGGGTGAATAAGAGGTTGGGAGGAGGAGGAGGTGGGAAGTGGTGGAAGGAGATGTGGTGAGGCCTGCCAAATGGTCACCCTCGTAACGACCGTAGTTCCCTCGTTCGTCCCCCTCTGAAGACTTCTTACTTACATAAGTTATCATGTTCGTATAATATATTAAGCGTGACTTCCCGCTGCTCCTCCAGTGTTCATGTTATGCAACGTTCCTTGCATGTGTTCTTCCTTGTTTCTTTCTGGGTACGTTGTTCTTAGAATTTGTTCTTCCTTAAATTTATTGTTATTTGAATATGCTCCTTGGATATGTTGTTCCCTGGATATGTTGTTCCTTGGATATGTTGTTCCTTGGATATGTTGTTCCTTGGATATGTTGTTCCTTGGATATGTTTGTTTCTGGGCTATGACGAGCTTCGGATAGGGTGTTCCCTAGGAGAGATGTCAAGAGATGTTCCCTCAACCTCATTTATCATTTCATCTTCACAGGATAAGAGGACCATCAAGCTTGTGAAAGACTTTTGGTCTAAAGAACTGCAGCAAGTTTCCTCCTCCTCCTTCCGTTCAGATCAAATCAATTTTTTCTCATTCCTGGGTGTGCTGTATGACCCTTACAGGTTTATCGGTTTATCACTTCCTCGTGAAAATAATTATTTTCTATTTTGTCTCTCTTCTCATTCTCTTTTCTTCACCTTCCCCCCCCCATCCCCGTACCTTCTCCTCACGTCTTCTCATACTTCCTGTTCCTTCTTCACCCGTCACGAGAAAACTTTGTCCATTATGTGTAAAGATCCGTAAAAAAGACGAAAGTGATTATCGTGGAAATCCTCTGCATAATGCATTGGTGGCATATTCATTCATTCTCTCTCTCTCTCTCTCTCTCTCTCTCTCTCTCTCTCTCTCTCTCTCTCTCTCTCTCTCTCTCTCTCTCTCTCCCTCCCTCCCTCCCTTTCCCCCTCCCTCTCCCCCTCCCTCTCCCTCTCCCCCTCCCTCTCCCTCTCCCTCTCCCTCTCCCTCCCCCCCTCCCTCCCTCCCTGACGCTTGGTCATCTTATAGTGGCGAGGATTCAGTGGTTTTATGTGACCAAGAAAAATCTTCCTCTATTTTGGCATAAATTGCAGGGAAATTTTCCATTTCATAAAATTTGGCTGGAAAATGTTTTGTATGCCATTGCCACTGTCTAAACAGAGTTACTTAGAGCCTCTGACTTGCAGCGAATTCTGGATAAGGTTGATGTATCCAGCTGCTGCTGATACTTCTGACACTACCATCATTGTTTCCTATATCCAACTCTACCACTGACGACGCCACTGCTGATGATGCCACTGCTGACCATGACGACACTGACGCCAGACCACTAATGCCACCACCACTGACTTATAGGTTTTGAACTGGACTGATTTCTGGATATAGTCTGGATGAACCAGGGCAAGATGCACAGATGAGAGAGACCAGAATGAGGGGGACATCTTTGAGAGAGATCATAACAAAGGATCAGAGATGAGGGAATGAGGATCATGGAACCCAGATGAGAGGAACCAGAACGAGGGGACAGAGATGAGAAGCAGTAAGACAAGGGGACACAGATGAGATGAACCAGGATGGGAGAACAAAGATGGGAGGGGCCAGGATATGGAACACTGACCCAAACCTGGACAATGAGAAGCACACAGGAAGGACTAGGAGGAGGGGACACAGATGGGAGGCATCAGGACAGAGGAACACATAGGGAAGGATCAGGACAAGGGGGCGAACATGGAAAGGATCAAGGCGAAGGATAATAATAATAATATTATCTTTATTTACTACAAGTACATGTACAAGGTATATAGGCCTAGCTGACATCAATGACATACTACTATATAGAAAGCCCCTTGTTATGCTCAGCATTTAGGGCAAATTAGGTCAGTGTCCCAGGATGCAACCCACACCGGTCGACTAACACCCTGGTACCCATTTTACTGATGGGGAACATAGACAACAGGTGGAAAGAAACCCGCCCAATGTTTCTACTCTGGCTGGGAATCGAACCCAGGCTCTCACCGTGTGAAGCGAGAGCGTTAACCACCAGGCCACCACGACGAGTGGATACAAGGGGAGGGGCTAGAGTGAGGGGACACAGCTGGGGGGGAAGAAGGCTAAACATAAGGACAAGAGGACAGAAACGAAAGTTGAGCGTCAATATTAGCCAGAATTACATTATGAAGTACCTTTACAGTGTAAGGATAGAGAAGCAGAACGAATTAAAAACAGATGAGCCTTTATTTATTAAAGCTTCACTAAAGACAGCACACTGCATAATAATATCTACCACACCACTTAGTATTCCTCTCGCTCGAGTAAAAATTCAACCACTGCAGAAGGATCAGTCATAAGTGGAAAGCTTAATGCTAGTACCAGAAATTTGCATCCACTTTTGAACAACAGGAGACCAGATGAGTACAAGGTTAAGAGCAGGACCAAGACAAGAATTATAGAGAGACAGGCAGGGAAATTAAATATGAAGAAAGTGAAACAACTAATCTTGAAGCACGTGGAAAAAAATTGACAAAGCATTCACAGGAGCCAACGATCCCTATATATGATTACCTGTTAGAATTAAAACTAGAGAGGTATACAGAAGGAAGGAACTACAAGATCAGTTTCTAAGCGAAGTACAGCGGGAAGATGGTGCCGGGAGGCAGAAGGTAAATTCATTCTCTCGTAGACAGAGATAGACTCATGGAAGCCTAACAAGACCACAGGAGTTGTCAGACAAACCGCAACTGAAATTCATATCTAGGATGTCTAGATCTACAGTCATAGGAGATGGGAAGAAAAACACCAAACTCTGAATGCAGCCCAAGAAAATTACTAATGTCTACAAAAAAGAAAGCTTTAGGAGTAAGGATAAGGCACAGTACGTCACAGTTGTAGACATCGACCGTCTAACTTCAGATGAACCTAAGAACTGCCTTGGGGGCCTCAACAAAAGTCTTATTAGTTCCTTATGTACATCAAGTGTCTGGTGCATCAGTGTATGCAGCAGTAGGGTGCATCCCACACTTGATTATGCATTCTCGAAATATAGAAGGAAATAAAGGCAAAAGATTTGTAACCGGAACAGGTCCCAAGTTGAGACAAATGACAAAGGAGTAGAATCTTTGGGAGATGATCATGACTTCCTTGGAAGACAGGACAACCATAAATAACAGGATCGTGACGTTCACAATAAGTGGAGGCATTGACATGGTGGACGAGCATAGACTATTTGAAGTGAAATAACCTATGACACGGTGCCATAATGAGAAGAATGTGCCATAGTGACGTCTGTTAGGTAGAAATTTTAGTTTTAGAGTGGTTAGAAATTCCAGTATTGAATGATCTGGATGGGGAAGTGATGGAAATGAACTCGGTATATATGTTAAAGGACACATGCGCAATTAATAAGACATATTATTGCTACAACGTTACTCTCTCTAGGAGCTTTGACAAGCAAATACAAACAATACAAGAACACAAAGGATTTATATGGGGTGATTTGATTTTGCCGCTGAAGCGGCTAATTTATTGTGCACCCGATATCCGTTCTATGGACGGCAGCGCAAGAGTATGTGGATACACAAAAGACCTAGGAAGTAAACCCCAAAAGGATGTACAATGTACTGGGTACTTAATTTATATCTACAGTGTACTTACCTGTTGCAAGCAAATTTAGGTATTTTATTTTCATTAATTATATATCTTGACATATCACACAGGTTATTATGCTGTCTCTATATTCCTCAACAAGTGGACAATTAAGCACAAAGTGTACATGTGACCATAGGGCTGGCCACATTGCATTTTGTGTGCTCATCATTTGTGTCGTGCCAAATTGATAATAGCTAGTACATTTGTCAGTCTATTCACATTGCAAATTGCTCAGTAAACGTTCTTATTTATGCTCATGTTATCATAATGGGTTATAGATCTATTCAGGCTTATGACTGCATTCCTATAACATTCAGTTTCATTATTTACATCTCTCCTAATAATAGTCTTAATGCTAGACACAGTCTCAACAAAGTTTTATTCTACATTTCCCTTAAGGATAATTTTTTGGGGCTAACATATCAGCTTTTTTTTATTATAAAGGTGAAATCCATTGTGTGATGGAATCCATAACAATTGTATATTAATTCCTATTTCCCGGATATTTTAGAGTCTGTGTCTGGTTTCTCCAGTGAGCATGTTAGTCATTATGCGAGTCAAGAGCCTTTCGTTATGACATAGAATCAGTAATAATCATAGAGTGAAGCTCAGAGTCGTACGTTAACTCCATTGCCATTAGGATGACGAACAATTCAGTTTGCAGTGTAGACGCCCAATTGTTAATTCTTATGCCTAACTCAACTTAGTTCCTATCACTCTTAACTAGGGAGGTGGCAACAAGAGCAGATACAGCCCTTCCAGTAGATTTCTGCTGAGTAGTTGCTTTTGCAAGTGATTTAAGGAAGAAATTACTAGTGATGTTCTTCTTGAGAAGGGCTTGCACTTATGTTCAATGAACAGTAATGCACTTCGTGCAGGTTATAAAACTTAATATAACTGCATGTTCTCACAAACAATTTAGATCTGTGTGTACGTACTTTATTTTTAGCACATTGGCCGTTTCCCACCAAGGTAGGGTGACCCGGAGAAGAAGAAACACTCCCATCATTCATTACATCACTGTCTTGCCAGAGGCGCGCCTACACTACAGTTATAAAACTGCAGCCTATCAACACCCCTCCTTCAGAGTGTAGGCACTGTACTTTCCGCCTTCAGGACTCAAGTCCAGCCTGCCGGTTTCCCTGAATCCCTTCATATTACCTTGCTCACACTCCAACAGCAAGTCAGATCATAAAAAACACTTGTCTCCACTTGCTCCTATCTAACACGCTCATGCATGCTTTCTGGAAGTCCAAGCTCCCTGCACAATTAACCTCCTTTACCCCCTCCCTCCAAGCTTTTCTAGGACAAACTCTACCCTGACTTCCTTTCACTACAGACTTATACGCCCTCCATCTTTATTTATCCATCCTCTTTAAATATCTGAACCACCTCAATAACCCTTCCTCAGCCTTCTGGATAACCCTGTACCTCCTCCTAATTTCCAAACTATGGATTCTCTGCATTATATTCACACTGCACATTGTCCTCAGACAGAACATCTTCACTGCCTCCACCCTTCTCCTTGTTGCAACATTCACCACCCATGATTCACACTCATATAAGATCGTTGGTATGAATTTACTCTCATACATTTCCCTTTTGCTTCCATGGATAACGTTCTTTGTCTCCACAGATTCCTCAGTGCACCACTCACCTTTTTCCCCTCATCAAATCTATGATTCACCTTGGTTTTCATAGACCACTCCCAAATATCTGAATACATTCACTTCCTCTATACTCACTCTCTGAAATCTGATATCCAATCTTTCATTACATTTTTTTTTTTTTGTTATTCTCATCACCTTACTCTTTCCTATGTTCACTTTTAATTTCCTTTTTCTACATACCCTACCAAACTCGTCCACTAACCTCTGCAACTTCTCTTCATCATCTCCCAGAAGCACAGTGTCATCAGCAAAGAGCAACTGTGACAGCTCCCACTTTGTGTTAGATAATTTATCTTTTAATCCCACGCCCCTTGCCAACAACTCCATCTATAAATATAATGAACAACCATAATGACATCACACATCCCTCTCTAAGGCCTACTTTTCCTGGAAAATTTCCTTCCTACAAACTCTAATCTGAGCTCA
This sequence comes from Cherax quadricarinatus, assembly GCF_038502225.1. Taxonomy (NCBI): domain Eukaryota; kingdom Metazoa; phylum Arthropoda; class Malacostraca; order Decapoda; family Parastacidae; genus Cherax; species Cherax quadricarinatus. The sequence continues at coordinate 6,247 of NW_027195987.1, read as the reverse complement.
ATATCATCATAAAAACTCTTCACTGTTTTCAGTAGCCTACCTCCTATTGTATATATTTGCAACATCTGCCACATTGCTCCCCTATCTACCCTGTACATAAACTTCTTTACGCCTTTTCCAAATCCATAAATGCTACATAAACTTCTTTACCTTTATATACTGTTAACCAGTATATTTCACTGTGAACACTTGGTCTACACACCCTTCCTGAAGCCTTTGTACAACGGAACTGTGCATGCTCTCTGCCAATTCTAGGTACCTTACCCTCTGCTTTACCCCCCTTTCATTCTACCCGCTGCCTCAGGTACTTTCCAACACTCATAACTGGCTCTTCTTCACTCCTACAAGATGTTATATTTCCCTGCCCAGTACACAAAATCACAGCTTTTCTATCTTCACCAACATTTAACAGTTCCTCAGAATATTTCTTCAATCTTCTCAATACCTCTAACTTTCCATCTTATAACTCTACTAACTAAAAAGTTATCCGATATAACTGTGGACCCCTCTATAAAAATGTACATCCTGAAGTCTACCGATGAACCTTTTATCTACCAATACATAGTCCAACAAGCTACTATCATAACGCTCTATAACATAACTTGTATACTTACCCTCTTATTTCATAAAATATGTATTACCTATGTCCTATACAATAGAGCAAAAAAGTAATGTGAAGGATCTGGGAGTGATAATGTCAGAGGATCTTGCCTTCAGAGACCACAACAATGTATCTACCACATCTGCTGGGAGGGTGATGGGATGGATAATGAGAACCTTCAAAACTGCGGCTGCCGAGACCATGATGCTTCTCTTTAAATTGCTTGTTTTCTCTGGGCTGAAATGCTTCTGTACATTGGCTGCCTCCTTCAAGGCTGGCGAAATTGCTGATCTGGAGAGTACACAAAGAACTATCACGGCACACACAGTACGCTAAGGCACCTAAATTACTGGGAATGGTTCAAGTCCCTCGATTTGTTTTCCATGAAATGCAATCAAGAGAGAGATGCATGGTAATATACTCTTGGAAAATCCTAGAGGGATTAGTACCAAACTTGCACACGAAAATCACTCCCTATAAAAGCAAAAGACTTGGCAGGAGCTGCAACATTCCCCCAATGAAAAGCAGGGGCGCCACTAGTACATTGAGAGACAACACAGTAAATGTCCTTGGCCCAAGGCTGTTCAACTGCCTCCCAGCATACATATGGGGGATTACCAATGGACCCCTGACTGTGTTCGAGAAGGCAACCGGGCTGTGGTTCGTGCGTCAGTTTGTGTGCGGCCAGTAGTAACAGCCTGGTTGATCAGACCCTGATCCACCACTAGGCCTGGTCTCAGACCGAGCTGTGGGGGAGTTGACCCCCAGAAACCTCTCCAGGTATACTCTAGGTATAACCAAATCCATTTCTATACAAAGTTCAAAGTTCCCCATTATCATTTACACCTGGCATCCCAAACTTACCTACCACACACTCTCTGTTTCTCCTACTTTAGCATTTAGGTCCCCTACCACAATTACTCTCTCACTTGGTTCGAAAGTTCCTAAATACTCGCTCAACATCTCCCAAAATCTCTCTGTCCTCTTCCCACATCTTTCTCCAGGTGCATACACGCTTATTACAACCCACTTTTCGCATCCAACCCTTATTTTAATTCACATAATCCTCTGATTTATACATTTATATTCCCTCTTTTTCCATAACTTATCCTTCAACATTATTGCCACACCATGGCAGTAATTCTCTCAGATACTCCCTACCGAAACTCCCCTCCCCCCTTCAGCTTTGTTTAACTTAGACCTAGGTCTTCCAACTTCTTTTCATTCACAACATTGGCAATCATCTTTATCTTATCTGCACTACATCCACGCACATTCAAACATCCCAGTTTTAAAAGTTTTTGTTGTCTTTTTTAGTAATTTATACAGAAGATATTACTAGCCCATTGCTCCTTTCATTTTAGTCGCCTCCTACGATACGTATGGCTTACGGAGGAAAGATTCTTTTCCACTTCCCCATGGAGATGAGAGGAAACAAAAGAGCAAGAACTATTTAGAAAAATAGGCGAAAATTCAGATTGGTGTGTATACATTTGTATGTACATGTATATGTAGTGTGACTAAGTGTAAGTAGAAGTAGCAAGACGTACTTGTTTTCTTGTGTGTTTATGAGACAGAAAGAGAGAGATCAGCATTCCTACCATTATGTGAAACAACTACCGATTTTTGTTTGACATGCATTTGACAGGACGGTAGTTCCTCCCTGGGTGGTTGCTGTCTACCAATCTACTACCACAGGACGGTAGTTCCTCCCTGGGTGGTTGCTGTCTACCAACCTACTACCACAGGACGGTACTTCCTCCCTGGGTGGTTGCTGTCTACCAACTTACTACCACAGGACGGTACTTCCTCCCTGGGTGGTTGCTGTCTACCAACCTACTACCACAGGACGGTACTTCCTCCCTGGGTGGTTGCTGTCTACCAACCTACTACCACAGGACGGTACTTCCTCCCTGGGTGGTTGCTGTCTACCAACCTACTACCACAAGACGGTAGTTCCTCCCTGGGTGGTTGCTGTCTACCAACCTATTACCACAGGACGGTAGTTCCTCCCTGGGTGGTTGCTGTCTACCAACCTACTACCACAGGACGGTACTTCCTCCCTGGGTGGTTGCTGTCTACCAACCTACTACCACAGGACGGTACTTCCTCCCTGGGTGGTTGCTGTCTACCAGCCCACTACCACAGGACGGTAGTTCCTCCCTGGGTGGTTGCTGTCTACCAACCTACTACCACAGGACGGTACTTCCTCCCTGGGTGGTTGCTGTCTACTAACCTACTACCACAGGACGGTACTTCCTCCCTGGGTGGTTGCTGTCTACCAACCTACTACCACAGGACGGTACTTCCTGGGTGGTTGCTGTCTACCAACCTACTACCACAGGACGGTAGTTCCTCCCTGGGTGGTTGCTGTTTACCAGCCTACTACCACAGGACGGTGGTTCCTCCCTGGGTGGTTGCTGTCTACCAACCTACTACCACAAGACGGTAGTTCCTCCCTGGGTGGTTGCTGTCTACTAGCCTACTACCACAGGACGGTAGTTCCTCCCTGGGTGATTGCTGTCTACCAACCTACTACCACAGGACGGTAGTTCCTCCCTGGGTGATTGCTGTCTACCAACCTAATACCACAGTATGGTAGTTCCTCCCTGGGTGGTTGCTGTCTACCAACCTACTACCACAGGACTGTGCTTCCTCCCTGGGTTGTTGCTGTCTACCAACCTACTACCACAGGATGGTAGTTCCTCCCTGGATGGTTGCTGTCTACCAACCTACTACCACAGGATGGTAGTTCCTCCCTGGATGGTTGCTGTCTACCAACCTGTCTAGACCTTTATTAAGATTCGCAGTGAAAGTGTCTGGTTTATTTCTTAATATTCTAATACCAAGTACAGTGTCAATCTCAATTATCCTATCACCGATATTAGAAACACCAAGGTCCTTCCTTATATTATATTAAGAACCTCGGTAGATTTAGGACAGCACAGAATAGTTCTGAGGGCTTCATTTTGCAAAGCTCCAAAGACCGGAGGGAATTTTCCTAAGCTAATATTAAGAAGGGCGCAGAGTAATCAATTAGGGATCTAACAAAGACTACATACATCATTTTCAATATTCTCACATTAGCATCATAGTTGGGGTTGTAGCCAGCAACAGTTTTGAGAACATTTAGCCTTTGCATTTCTTATTTAGTTGTGATATGATGAATTTGTTGAAGGGAACTTCAACACCAAGGTATCTGTAAGATTTAATGTAGCTGATGTTCTCACCCTGCAAACAGAATGGTGGGACATGTCCTCTTGTCAATATCTTCGCTGTAGATGAAGATATGATGAGACGTAGTCAGTTACAAATTATTGTTGATGACGTTGTGATCTAACTGACTCACGAAATCGTATTGACACGATTGCTGGTCCAGTGGCTAACGCGACGGTCTGGAGTTTTGAGACTGATCGCGGCTTCTATCCCCTCCCGTGGTATGGATTGTGATCTATACAGCAGAGTATAAGATGATGATTGCCATTCTTTCTGTTGGTGATAGAGGCACGTGCTCAAAAAGTTTCCAGGAACACAATTAAATCTTCAAACATCCCAAGTTGCTCAGCAGCCAGCATAACTTACAATAAAACCCAGGACTAATACCAGTAAACCGGTCCCTCTATCGCTTATGTATAAACCTCCCTCTTCTCCATCTATCGAATATAATCTTTCTCCCATCCCTCCTGCCCTCATACATATTCTCCCTTCCATTTCTTCCTCTCTCCCTTCTACTTCCCTTCATGTCTTGCAAAAAAAATACTGAGAATTGAATGAGCATTTAAAAGACATATTCAAAGGAAGGTATCCATTAAGATATGCATAAAATTCCCATTCCATCTCCCATCTTTGCCATTAGTCGACCATCACACTGTCCTTCTATGATGCTGATTCATAGGAATAACTGGCAAAGTGAGGAGATGGATCTTCAACTTTCTAACCAATCGAACACAGAGTAGTGGTAAACACAGTTAAATCGGAAGCTGCCATAGTGAAAAGTTCTGTTCCCCAAGGCACTTGACTTATACTCGCTGGAACGCAGGTGAGAGAGGTATATGATAATCTACACTTGGAAAATTCTAGAAGGAATGGTCCCGAATCTGCACACACAAATCATTCCCTACGAAAGCAAAAGATTTGGCAGGCGATGCAACATACCCCAGTGAAACGTAAGGGCGTCACTGGTACACTAAGAGAAAACGCAATAAGTGTCCGGGGCCCAAGAATGTTCAACAGACTCCCATCAGCAATAAGGGGCATTATCGGTAAACCCCTGGTTGTCTTCAAGAGGGAGCTGGACAGATACCTGAAGACGGTGCCGATTCAGCCGGGCTATGGTTCGTACGTTGGATTACGTGCGGCCAGCAGTAACAGCTTGGTTGATCAGGCCCTGATCCACCAGGAGGCCTGGTCGTGGACCGGGCCGCGGGGGCGTTGATCCCCGAAATAACCTCCAGGTAGATTCCAGATAGCCTCATCATCCTTATCTTCCATTATCTGCTGAGCTAATGAAAGATGGTCCAGCTGTTTTAAGAAGTGCTAATGTACTCTCTCCCCCTGAGGTAAATCTTATTGACTTAAATCTTGATGTGATGTATGTACCAGAACTTTAGTCACCGGTGGATTTAAGATGATACCTAAGTTTCAGTCTGACATTTTTATCATTCCTGCAGGAGAGGCATGTTTACTAGATGTCCTAACCCCTCCCCCTCCCTTTCCCCTCTCCGTCCCACAGTTTTTTAATCCGCCTCAACAGTCTCTAGCTACGACACCATAACTAAAGTTCTCCCCTCTGTATCTTTTCCCCCCGTTTCTCTCTCACTTCCTCTCTCTCCCTCTCCTCTATCTCTCTCTCCTCTATCTCTCTCCTCTATCTCTCTCTCCTCTATCTCTCTCTCCTCTATCTCTCTCCCCTCTATCTCTCTCCCTCTCCTCCCTTCCCCCCTCCCTCACTCATGTTGTGGATAAATAGGGGTTCTTATCTGACTGAACCTAATTAACTAATCTCGTCAGTCGAGTCTACACTAAAACACCAGCCATACCCTGTCTAGCTTCTCCTGTGAACAACCGCCTTCCACAATGCTAAGTATACTAGATACTGGTTATTTACCAATCTGACGTCCTTGGTGACACTTGGTGCCTGTTCCGTTACCAGACAGAGATATCCAGTACACTTAGTCACTGATGGAGTTTAAGGCTGACCCTGCAGACTCTTACAGCACGGGCAGTTGATAAGTTGATAATTCGAGCCAATACCACTTTGCTTGTACTAGGTCCTTACCTACCTTACACAAGATTTTGAATTGCAATCTATTTACTGGACAAGGTTGGAAGATGGACTTACGGATCTGAGGTATGGTCTACCTGTAGGTCTGAGTACTGATAGTAAACACATCCGTGTAAGACATCCGTTCACTTGTCTTGCCTAATGAGCAGTCGTCATGTCTGAATGTCATCCAGATCCTCATGGATGACACTCCCTCACACATGAGACCCTTCCTGTATACTCATCCCCGCAGTAGGCGGTGCACCCTACCTGGTGTCTAGTTTGACCAAAACTGCCCACCCCAAGCTTTCAAGTTCGTATACTCATGGACCAGGACTGTATAGTGTAGGTTGCCAATTACAGCTAGGAATGAGCACTAATGG
>NW_027195986.1:0-118451 GCF_038502225.1 Cherax quadricarinatus | reverse complement strand
CCAGCTAAGATATTTATAAATATAAATGTAGTGAACATTTAGCTGATAAAAGACAGCAAATCGTCTACACAGCCGCCCCTGCAGACGAGGTCTAGAAGCTGTCGAAACCATCTCAACATGGGCTGTCAAGAAATATAATTTGTAAGATTATAAATTACCCCTAGGGGGTGTTATGTCAGCATATTTCATTCAATGATGGCTGACGACTTACTTGTGTGGACTCAATGGTCCGCATATCACCGGGGTTTATAAGTGACTACTCACGACTTTATACTCAACTGCGCAGTCAATAGTAGTACATCACGAGTTAGAACACTTACCTGGGTATATGTATCTGACCCGTAATTACGCCCGGATATCCGTTGAGTTGATTGAAGAATAGTGTTCTTTGAAGAATGTCGCAACCAATGTCAAACCATTCATCACAACTGTCAGACACTGCAGCATCATGGGATCTTGTTACAAAGAATTCTTCAACACTTGTTCAACCTTTGGACGAAGACCTACTTCGACTAGTGGATGGTTCCACTATGACCCCGCCTCCGCCTGCTTCACCTCACCTCACTACAGTATATAAGCCACGTCTACGGCCCTATGCTGTACATTCTACAAGATTGATGGACTGAACACATCGACTCCAGGCTGAGGGACTGATTACCTCATACTCCTCCTCTCCTTACGCCTATCTCTTTGTATTGGACTGATGAAGCCACTGTGTGGCGAAACGTTTCCTGAATAAAGATTCCCATATGCTGCATAAGTGTCTCAATCTTCAACTTGTCGGTTTTTCAAACCATTCATCACAATGTCGCACTACACTCTGTTGGATTGCAACACTCGTTGTTACACTGTTCATCAATAATTGTTCACACAATATCACTAAGAAGTTGATCACACTTCTCTGTAAGTGTTTATCGTGTTTTGTGAGACACTTTGTCCACACTAACGCACAGATCAGTGTTCTTTGTTGGTTATCCTGGCGTCAGTGTCACTCTCAGTAGAGTCAAAAGTAATCTGAAGACGCCACAGCGCCCCTTGCCGTCACTGCCCTAGAACAAAAAAAAGCTGACCTAGTCCTTTTCTTCCTTGCCACTTCCTCGATGAAGCAAAGCAGAATGTTTGATTCTTGCTGTCTTAAGCATAGACAACAATGTCCACTATTTTTACATTGGTAATAAAGTGGGAGCAGGATTTTCCTTAATTGTCCTGCTAAAATAAGAAATGTACTGTCTCTTATTAGAATACACTCTGCAACACTGGACTGCAAGGAGCAGAGGTCATTTGACCACGTCGCAGTACGGCATCTGTGATCAATTACTCACTGTAGCAGTAAACAAGACACTCACCCCTTCTGAGAGGGCTAGGCCCTTCAGGGCTGAAAGGGCTGAAGGGGCTGAAGGGGACTGATGGGGGCTGATACCCCTCTCCTGGAGAAAATTTCTCCACACTGGGGGGCGGCGGAGGTTCGCTGCTGGTGAACTATTCATCACTTAACATTAATTTAATTTTCTCACTCGCCACCACTGCTGCTTGTCTTTTCTGAACAGCTTTAGTCTGTGTGGTTTCTGGAGAATCCCTAAATTTGTTTTCAACACTGTGTAATTCTAACGGCACTAGTTTATTTATTGTCCGCTTATTCACTACACCTTTGCTCAAAACATCAACTGTCCTGATGATTCCATTTGCATCAGGATATATGGTCACAATTTTTCCAAGTGGCCATTGGGACCTCGGACCATCATTGTCGATAATCACTATGTCACCAGGTCTTAAGGACTTATGATTTTCAGGAACACCAGCTCCATAGAAGTGTTCTCTCAATGAGGTGAGATAGTCTTCTCGCCAAAATTTTCTCCCAACGTTCAATCACTTTATTAAGGTGTTTGAATTTACGTCTGAGTTGCTGAGGATCGAAATAAGTAGGATCCTCTATGATTTCTTTATCATTCATGGGAGGAACAGGTTCGAGCCTTCTGCCATGGAGTAAATGAGATGGACTTAACACTTCTAAATTGTCCAGATCATCGGTAACATAAGTTAGAGGTCTGTTGTTGACTCTATTTTCTATTTCAGTCACAACTGTACGGAATTCTTCTAAGTCGATTCTTTGACGATGAAGAGTCTTCCTTAAACAACGTTTTACAATGCCGATCATTCTTTCATAAAATCCGCCGTGCCATGGAGATTTAGGAGGAATGTATCTCCAACGACATCTGTGTTGATTCAGCATCTGTTGTACTTCTGGTTGATCAAAGATCTTGCTTATATAAGCAGCACCAGCAACAAAGTTCGTTGCATTATCTGAAATCATCAGTCTCGGACATGCCCTTCTGGCTGCAAACCTTCTGAATAATTTGATAAAGGTTTCAGCAGACATGTCAGTGGCTACTTCTAGATGTACTGCTCTAGTTGTAGCACAAGTGAACAAACAGATGTACACCTTGATGGGAACTTTGTCAACTGTTTTGGTTAAAATTATTGGTCCTGTGTAATCTACACCTGTCACCTCAAATGGAGTGTTATGACAAACTCTTTCAGAGGGATATGGAGGTGGACCTGGATACTGACATACTCGCATATCGTAGTGACGACAAGTAATACAGTCCTTTATTTGTTTTTTTCACACTTTGTCGACCTTGAGGTATCCAGTAGGATTGTCGTATATGACAAAGTGTGTCAGCTACCCCACCATGTAACACGTTACTGTGGGCGTTTTGCACAATCAGTTTTGTCAGCCAATGATTCTTGGGGATCAATATTGGATGTATGGCTTCTTTAGGTAGTGAAGAATCATGAATTCTTCCTCGACATCTTATAATCTTTTCTGAGTCGAGATAAAGTCCTAAAGAATTAATCATAACAGGTTTCTTTGGGGATTTATCTTGTGTTTCTAGAAATTTATATTCTGTAGAGAAAACATCTTTCTGTATTAGTTTCACCCAGTATTTAATGGGTTCAAGATATTCATAATCAGGTTTTATTCCTTTAATGAATTTAAAGACAAGAGCTGTAACTCTTAAGAGTTTACCCAAAGATGAGTATTTAGATCTATCAATGACTATTTCTGTTGTGTCTGCAGTATTTACACAACTTATTTCTGCTGTGTTCAAGCAGACTGTTTCTTCTGGCATAATGTGAACTTTTTGCTGAGGCCAGTTATTTTCACTAGAGAGCCAGTTCGGTCCGTGGAGCCATAATTTAATATCCACAAATTTCTTGAGTGGGACACCACGTGACAACATGTCAGCTGGATTCGCTTGGGTAGAGACGTGGAGAAAGAGAGAATCTCTCTGCATCTCTTTTATTTCTGCTACTCTGTTCTGTACATAGACCAACTTACTCTTATAATTTCTTAACCACTGGAGAACTGCTTCATTATCACTCCAGATCACTGTTTTCTCAATAGTGAGATGATCAAGTACTTTGTTGAGATAGACAGCTAATTTTGTACCTACATAGAGTGCTGTCAGTTCCAATTGAGGTACTGTTCTGACCTTCAAGGGTGCTACCCTGGCCTTTGAAGTAATTAGTGTACTTCCTTCAGCATTACTCATGTAAGCTACAGCGCCATAACCTCTGGTTAACGCATCACAGAACACATGTAATGTGTACTTGTTTCCCTCTTGACCTACTTGTCTGGGAAATTTAATTTGATGAAGTTTTAACTCCCTGGATATTTCATCCCATGCTTGACTCATTTCTAGAGGCAAGTTCTCATCCCATCCAATTTTGAATTTCCATGCATCTTGCATAAGCATTTTACCTTTTATGGTAATTGGTGAGACTAGTCCTAGAGGATCAAAACATTGTGATACCTCTGACAGTAAATTACGTTTAGCGAGTGTACTACATGATTTATTGTTTATCCTTTTGAGACTCAAAGTGTCTTCCTGTGTGTTCCAATTAAGTCCCAGCATATTGTTGCAATCAGGAATTTCAGCTTCAGGGAAATCTTCTTTGACAAGTTCCCTTAATTGCTTTGAATTTGTATTCCACATCCTTAGAGGCATATTTGCTTCTTTCATTTCCTTGTTAGCTTCTCTGTATACGGATTTCAAATCCTGCTCTTTATTCACAGTACCTTGAAGATTGTCCACATAGAAACTTTTCTTTAAGATTTCTTTGAAGGGACTTTCAGATTTCTTCAAATGTGTATTTAGAGTAGCTTCTAGTAAGAATGGAGAGGATGTTGCACCAAACAATACTGATTTGAAACGATAAGTTTTCACAGGACTTTGAGGATCATGTGGATTTTCAGGCCACAAGAATCGAGTATAATCTCTATCTATTTCTTGTAGTCCTACTCATAAGAAAGCTTTGAAAATATCAGCCGTGTAGGCATATGGGTTTGTGCGAAATTTCATAAGCACGTCTCCAAGCTTCTCATTTAGTGAGGGTCCGGTCATCAGACAGTCATTAAGACTTGCTACATCTTTATTTGCACGTGCTCTGCAATTATATACAACACGTAGTGGAGTGGTTTCAGAATCCTTTCTGACTCCATGGTGCGGGAGATAATGAGTGTCTGTCTTCAACTTATCTTCGACTATTTCCTCAATAAATTTATTGTCCAACTGTTCTTGTATGATATTATCATAAACAGTCAGTAGCTCTGGATTCTTCCTGAGCTCATGTATTTGTGCTTTCATCTGTCCGAAAGCCATGCGATAATTGCTAGGCAGATGTGGTGGATTTAATTTCCATGGTAACCTAACCCAATACTGTCCATCTTTATACTTGACAGTGTCCAAATATTGGCTATAAGTCTTAGACTCTTGTGGGTTTGGTTTATTTACATCAATACCTATCGCATCTAAATCCCACAACTTATCAATGGTTCATTCATTTCTTCCAGTAATGATAATTTTTGCTGTGGTACATGATCAGTGGTTATTCTCGTAACTAGTACATTTTCCACTGAATCAATATCAGCTTCTTTCCCACTTTGAGAGGGAATGGGACCACATATCATGTGGTCTCCTGCTGTTTTCAGCAAGTAAACATCATGTTTACTTACTATATTTTGCACAAAACAGTGATAATAATCACTTCCAATGATTAAATCAATTGGACTAATAGTGTCCATCTGTATGTCAGGACAGGCTAACTTGACCTTAGCTGCTTTCAGTGCTGCAACTGTTTCTTTTAATCCCTGGATCTGCACAGACTTAGGCAAATCATCTACTACCACAGCTTCTACTGTCTTTTTCCTGTTTCCTAGACCAACAGTGATTCTGGCTAGGTCATATGTCTGTTTACCAGAATTGTGGAAAAAAACAGCTATATCTAACTGTATTTTGGCATAGGGTTGTTTATTCAGTTTCTGTAACACTGTTCTTCTTATGAAGGACCTTTGTGAGCCTTGATCAAATAGTGTTAGCACATTGGTTTTGTGTAATTTATTAGATAACTCAACTCGAGCTATCGGGAGAGCAGTTGCTTTAAACTTATCTCTCACATTTAATGCTGTTGCTTGTTGACTTCCTGATTCTGTGGAAGTCTTCTGCTGTTCAGCAAAAGTATTTGGGTATAATGCTGCATGACGCATACCCTTGCATTTAAAACACTTCTTCAGTCAGCATTTTCCTCCCTTGTGTTCACCTAAACACTTGATGCACCTTTTCAGCTGATGAACACGTTGTTTACGTGCATCCATTGATATGTATTGACTACAATACTGTGCTCAATGTGTTCCATCACAAAGCACACATTTTGGAGTACGTTTATGTATGACAGTCTGTTTACTGTCTGTTGTATTCACAGCTTGATAAATGCCTATATGGGATTTCCTATTCTGTGGATTAGTGAGAGTAGGTATACTCTTTTTATACTGAGTTGAAGATTTATTATCCACTAGATTTTTCATCTTGTCTCGTTGCTTGCATGCATGAAACTATTGTTTGCAAACCATTGCTAATTTCTGCACAAGTGAAATAGCGTTTATTGAACATAATATTTAATCGTTCAATAGTTTGTGGTGACAACTTATCCTGTACAATACCACTGACAAACCAATCACATTGCCTTAGGTCATATTTAGCACCTAGAGATCTGAGTCTATTGTCTAATGTGATTCTAAATGCCTGTAAGTCGGAAAAACAATGTTTGGGTGACTTCAAGCTTGATATTAAGACTGCATGTCTAACTCTAGCCTTGTCAGCATCGAAGTAATTGTCTGCTAAGACACGTAAGGCTATTTGATAATTGCCTTTAACCACCGGAAATGACTTAATCAGTACATAGGGTTCTCCCTTCACAAGACATTTAAGATAATTGAACTTAGCAATCTCATCTATGTCAGTTCGTGAATTTACTATGGAATGAAAACCACTAATGAATTCTTCATAATTATGACCTTGGAAAATATTTAATGACAAGGTAGGTAAGCTTGGTAATGGTACACTTGTTGTTGTTACAGGTGTAACAGGTGTTTGACCACTAGTTACAGTAGGTCTCTGTGACAGTTTTGCGGCAGATAGCCTGTACTCCTGTCCACCTTAATTGCTGATTACTAAATGTATCCAAAACATTTTTAATTTCATCCTCAGATGGATCTGATTCAAGAAATTTATTTTCATAATGTGTATAGTCTGAATTAATTATTTTCAGACGTTGTGTAAGTAATTCAAATTTGACCTCAAGATCATCAAAATCTATGGTTGTATCTTGAGTTAATTCTATACAGACTGAAATTAGATTTTCTAATTGTGTAATCTTAGTCTGTAAAGACTGAAACTGAGTTTTCAAACAAGCCATTTTAATGGTATACTGAAAATTCTAGCACCACACTTAGAGTGTTTAAAAAACACTGTACTGCTATAAACAGCTGAGTCTTTGTTATGCTTAAGTCAGCAATAATCGAGTCAGACACTACTGACCCACTAACCTTAACCTCAGGGCCAATGACCATGAAGGGTACACAGTACATGTGGCTGGTGTTTATGGCTTGAGTTTGCTGTGTCAGCCTGACCACGATGATTAATCGTAAATAACGTTATACACTTCATTCACTATACACTATAAATGTAACTGTATAACTGTAAATCACACGTGAATATTACTTACACATATATAAATGTCACTGTTAAAATGTATTTGAAAGCTTACACTTCATATATATAAGTTCCTTTAATATAACAGGTATATCTATAAGAAACAAACTTTAACACAACCTTGTCTCTTAATTTCTGTCTATAAACATTATAAACACTATATGTATATACACTCAGACAAACCGAACATCAGTTGGGTTGTTGTTGTCTTAGTCGGCGCTTCTTCGAGCTTGGAGCAGTGGATGCAGGGTGCCATCCCCCGTTTTCTTGTTGGGTGAGTCACCCATCTCCCGTTTTCTTTGAGTGAACGCTGGGTGAGCGCCCGTCTTCTTTTGGCTACCCATTCTCTGTGATTGAGTCTGGAGGGACTCATTTATACTGATTATATTGTAAAACACTAGTTTTACAACTTTTTTCGAAGGACTTGGCTCGTAGGTTATTTGTACACTGTAGTACAACATATTTGGACCACAGTGTGGCCTTTATCGGGTTCGAGCACGACCAAAATGTTGAGAAATGGCATTACCAGTTAAGCTCAAATTTAAATTTAAATATAGGGAACACTTAGCTGATAGAAGACAGCAAATCGTCTACACAGCCGCCCCTGCAGACGAGGTCTTGAATTGTTGTCATGATCATCTCTCAACGGGCTGTAAATGAGTTATAATTTGTAAGATTATAAATTACCCCTAGGGGGTGTTATGTCAGCATATTTCATTCACTGATTGCTGACAAACTTACTTGTGTGGACTCAAAAGTCCGCCCGTTACTGCCGACTATAGGTTGATTACAAACTCCTTGCGACTCAAGAACTGCGCAGTCCCCCGTACTACAAGAAATAAGTAACCCACCTTGCTCTTGTAGCGTGAGCTATGGTGTTCTTCACACCTTCGACAGATATCGGTGACTTGATAGAAGCTGAAGTGTCCTTGGATGTCCACGTCTTCCATAGTCTAGGAAAACGCACACTGGTACACTATGTTCCACAAGATTTGTCTTTATTGTTCACAATCTTATCACTAAAGAAGCTGATCACACTTTTCTTAAGTGTTTATTGTGTTTTATGAGACACTTTGTTCACACTAACGCACAGATCGTTCTTTGTTGGTTATCCTGGCGTCAGTGTCACTCTCAGTAGAGTCAAAAGTAATCTGAAGACGCCACAGCGCCCCTTCCCGTCACTGCCCTAGCACAAAAAAAAGCTGACCTAGTCCTTTTCTTCCTTGCCACTTCCTCGATGAAGCAAAGCAGAATGTTTGATTCTTGCTGTCTTAAGCATAGACAACAATGTCCACTATCTTTACTATGGTAATAAAGTGGGAGCAGGATTTTCCTTAATTGTCCTGCTAAGGTAAGAGATGTACTGTCTCTTATTAAAATACACTCTGCAAAACTGGACTGCAAGGAGCAGTGTCGCTTGACCACAGGTCGTATACTGGTACTGCATCTGGGATCAATTACTCGCTGTAGCAGTAAACAATATTTGCCCCTTCTGAGAGGACTGGGCCCCTCAAGGCTGAAGGGGGCTGAAGGGGCTGAAGGGGGCTGAAGGGGGCTGATACCCCCTCCTGGAGAAAATTTCTCCACAATTGTTGATAACCCAGAGTGAGCGTGTTGCAAACCCCTATCATTGTTGATAACCCAGAGTGAGCGTGTTGCAAACCCCTATCATTGTTGATAACCCAGAGTGAGCGTGTTGCAAACCCCTATCATTGTTGATAACCCAGAGTGAGCGTGTTGTAAACCCCTATCATTGTTGATAACCCAGAGTGAGCGTGTTGCAAACCCCTATCATTGTTGATAACCCAGAGTGAGCGTGTTGTAAACCCCTATAATTGTTGATAACCCAGAGAGAGAGTGTTGCAAACCCCTATCATTGTTGATAACCCTGAGTGAGCGTGTTGCAAACCCCTATTATTGTTGATAACCCAGAGTGAGTGTGTTGCGAACCCCTATCATTGTTGATAACCCAGAGTGAGCGTGTTGCAAACCCCTATCATTGTTGAAAAAACAGAGTGAGCATGTTGCAAACCCCTATCATTGTTGATAACCCTGAGTGAGCATGTTGCAAACCCCTATCATTGTTGATAAATCAGAGTGAGCGTGTTGCAAACCCCTATCATTGTTGACAACCCTGAGTGAGCGTGTTGGAAACCCCTATCATTGTTAATATCCCTGAGAGAGCGTGTTGCAAACCCCTATCATTGTTGATAACCCTGAGTGAGCGTGTTTCAAACCCCTATCATTGTTGACAACCCTGAGTGAGCGTGTTGCAAACCCCTGTCATTGTTGATAACCCTGAGTGAGCGTGTTGCAAACCCCTATCATTGTTGATAACCCAGAGTGAGCGTGTTGCAAACCCCTATCATTGTTGATAACCCTGAGTGAGCGTGTTGCAAACCCCTGTCATTGTTGATAACCCAGAGTGAGCGTGTTGCAAACCCCTATCATTGTTGATAACCCAGAGTGAGCGTGTTGCAAACCCCTATCATTGTTGATAACCCTGAGTGAGCGTGTTGCAAACCCCTATCATTGTTGATATCTCTGAGTGAGCGTGTTGCAAACCCCTATCATTGTTGATAACCCTGAGTGAGCGTGTTGCAAACCCCTATCATTGTTGACAACCCTGAGTGAGCGTGTTGCAAACCCCTATCATTGTTGATATCCCTGAGTGAGCGTGTTGCAAACCCCTATCATTGTTGATAACCCAGAGTGAGCGTGTTGCAAACCCCTGTCATTGTTGATAACCCTGAGTGAGCATGTTGCAATCCCCTATCATTGTTGATAAATCAGAGTGAGCGTGTTGCAAACCCCTATCATTGTTGACAACCCTGAGTGAGCGTGTTGCAAACCCCTATCATTGTTGATATCCCTGAGTGAGCGTGTTGCAAACCCCTATCATTGTTGATAACCCCGAGTGAGCGTGTTTCAAACCCCTATCATTGTTGACAACCCTGAGTGAGCGTGTTGCAAACCCCAATCATTGTTGATATCCCTGAGTGAGCGTGTTGCAAACCCCTATCATTGTTGATAACCCTGAGTGAGCGTGTTGCAAACCCCTATCATTGTTGATAACCCAGAGTGAGCGTGTTGCAAACCCCTATCATTGTTGATAACCCTGAGTGAGCGTGTTGCAAACCCCTGTCATTGTTGATAACCCAGAGTGAGCGTGTTGCAAACCCCTATCATTGTTGATAACCCAGAGTGAGCGTGTTGCAAACCCCTATCATTGTTGATAACCCTGAGTGAGCGTGTTGCAAACCCCTATTATTGTTGATAACCCAGAGTGAGCGTGTTGCAAACCACTATCATTGTTGATAACACATAGTGAGCGTGTTGCAAACCCCTATCATTGTTGATAACCCAGAGTGAGCGTGTTGCAAACCCCTATCATTGTTGATAGCCCTGAGTGAGCGTGTTGCAAACCCCTATCATTGTTGATAACCCAGAGTGAGCGTGTTGCAAACCCCTATCATTGTTGATAACCCAGAGTGAGCGTGTTGCAAACCCCTATCATTGTTGATAACCCTGAGTGAGCGTGTTGCTAACCCCTATTATTGTTGATAACCCTGAGTGAGCGTATTGCAAACCACTATCATTGTTGAGAACACAGTGTGAGCGTGTTGCAAACCCCTATCATTGTTGATAACCCAGAGTGAGCGTGTTGCAAACCCCTATCATTGTTGATAGCCCTGAGTGAGCGTGTTGCAAACCCCTATCATTGTTGACAACCCTGAGTGAGCGTGTTGCAACCCCCTATAATTGTTGATAACCCAGAGCGAGCGTGTTGCAAACCCCTATCATTGTTGATAACCCTGAGTGAGCGTGTTGCAAACCCCTGTCTTTGTTGATAACCCAAAGTGAGCGTGTTGCAAACCCCTATCATTGTTGACAACCCTGAGTGAGCGTGTTGCAAACCCCTATCATTGCTGATAGCCCTGAGTGAGCGTGTTGCAAACCCCTATCATTGTTGATAACCCTGAGTGAGCGTGTTGCAAACCCCTATCATTCTTGATAACCCAGAGTGAGCGTGTTGCAAACCCCTATCATTCTTGACAACCCTGAGTGAGCGTGTTGCAAACCCCTATCATTGTTGATAGCCCTGAGTGAGCGTGTTGCAAACCCCTATCATTTTTGATAACCCTGAGTGAGCGTGTAGCAAACCCCTATCATTCTTGATAACCCAGAGTGAGCGTGTTGTAAACCCCTATCATTGCTGATAACCCCGAGTGAGCGTGTTGCCAACCCCTATCATTGTTGATAACCCTGAGTGAGCGTGTTCCAAACCCCTATCATTGTTGATAACCCAGAGTGAGCGTGTTGCAAACCCCTATCATTGTTGACAACCCTGAGTGAGCGTGTTGCAAACCCCTATCATTATTGATAACCCTGAGTGAGCGTGTTGCAATCCCCTATCATTGTTGATAACCCAGAGTGAGCGTGTTGCAAACCCCTATCATTGTTGATAACCCAGAGTGAGCGTGTTGCAAACCCCTATCATTGTTGATAACCCAGAGTGAGCGTGTTGCAAACCCCTATCATTGTTGATAACCCAGAGGAAACTGAGCAGCAACAAGTCTGTCTCTTCACTTTAGTCGTCACAGAACTTGTTTAGAATGAAATAATCAGTAATTCAGAATGAAATAATAGTAATTTCTGGAGTAAAAAAAAACAATAAAAATACTAATTGCCAACACCTCCTCTTGATGAGAGCAAAAACATAAAAGTTACATTTTTGAAAAAAATATACTTAGAAATATGATAGATAGAAACAAGCTGATTGCATCAACATGTTGCCAGAATTTTGCACTGTTTTTTGGTAAGAAAACCTAAAATTACAAAAAAAATTTAACTTCAATTTTATGATCTCTAAATAGATTGCCATAGGCCCCTCAATGTATCTGGTATGACAGGGTGGAAATGCAGTTTTAAGATTAAATTTAATTGTGTCAGGTTTTCTTATGTATTTAGTTATCACATACAATATGATAGTGTATATAGATAAAAGTTTAAGGCATTTGTAAGTTGGTATGAAGAGCCTAACATGGGTTAGTAATACAACTGTCTAAAAATATATTATTTGTTAACGGGAAGAGTTTCATATCATGTATATGTATATTGGGGGAAAGTGTTTTTTGTTGCATGCTATGTGAGGGAGAAGGGGGTGTGCCATAATTGTGTGGCGGAGAGGGTTTTCTCAGCCTGCATATTGCAAGTTTTGAGGGTGTGATAATCAGAGTGTATAGTTTAGTTCTCTAGATAGGATAGATTACGTTGATGTTGTATTGTGTAAATTTTGTTGCTGGTCCATATTTTGGACAACTTTTGGGATTTTGTGTACATAGTGCATTCTGGAAATTTTTATATATATAAATTATAAAATTTAAGTTAGTTGGAATAGTGCATATAGAAAATGCTAAGATCTAGTTAGTGTGTATGCAGTGTTAGGCAACAACTGTCTTAAAATAACATGAGTCTTAATGATTTAGGTACTAATTTAGGTGCTAAGTACACGAAAAGGTGGTTGTGCCACTATTATGTGGCGGCAAGGGTTCCTCATCCTGCACATTGCAGGTGTTGAGTGAGTGCTACCAGTGTGTAAGGGTTTAGTTTATTGGTGGTGAGATTGTAAATTGTGTAAGTTTTGACTTTGGTCCATATGTTGGACAAAAAAAAAATTTTATGTGTACATTTTTCTACTATGTAAGTTTTAAATAAAATATAAAAAAAATTAATCCTAGAGACACCGGAAGGAACCAAAATCATGTCAAAATGGTATGAAATGCTTTGGAACCAGGTGTACACCAGACCTAATATTCATGGCAAGGTTTGTCAGTGTCACTCAATGTTTTAAGTGTTATAAGTTTGGTCATAACACAAATTAATGTAGCAGCCAAAAAACGATTTGCAGTATCTGCTCTGGTGAGCATTTTTTCAGGAACTTCCCTAACTGAAACAACCCCAAGTGTGCCCTTTGTAAAGGGCACACTTGGGGTTCTTTCTGCTAGCTGCCCTGTTAGGAAATCTGCAATCTAGAAAATTCTGGTTGATAAGAAACAAGCCGAACTCCAAAAAAGCCACTCCCCAAGCACCACCAACGATGTCTCTAATCTACCTGAATATGGAGACTCCTGCTGCCTCCTCTACCAACCAGATGCTTGGAATTCTGCCCCTCCTGCAGCCCCCCTAACTCTAACATGCATCAACCCTATGTCCCCCTGGTCCCAAGAGGTACACGTTATGAGAGAGACCCTAACGTTCATGTCAGCCGGCGAGATCGCAGGTAGCAATGTCCAACTCTGCTCGACCGTTCTAAATGACCTTTTTGTAGCAAATAGAGCCAGGCCCTTAATCATCTCAGATAATGTGAACTCAATAAAGTACCAGCCTCCTCAAGCCAGGAATTATGTGCTCTCCTCAGCAACCACACCTAATCAAACCTCATAACACTACCAAGGCCCACCTGTAGCGGAAGAACCAGTAGAAACCACAACTAGAGTATACGTGGAGAGGGTTTCGGGGATCAACGACCCCGCGGCCCAGTCTGTGACCAAGCGTCATGGTGGATAAGGGCCTTACCAATCAGGCTGTTGCTGCTGATCGTACGCAACCCGACGTACGAACCACAACCCGGCTGGTCAGGTACTGACTTTAAGTGCCTGTCCAGCGCCTTCTTGAAAACAGTCAGGGGTCTATTGGTAATCCCCTTATTTAAGCTGGAAGACAGTTGAACAGTCTTGGGCCAATGATACTTATTGTGTTGTCTCTTATCGTGCTAGTGGTACCCCTGTTTTTCATTGCTGGGATGTTGCATCGTCTATCAAGTCTTTTGCTTTCACGGGGAGTGATTTTCGTGTGCAAGTTGGGTACTAATCTCTCTAGGATTTTCCAAGTTTATATAATCATGTATTGTCTCCCGCCTGCGTTCTAGGGTGTACAAGGTGAGGAACATCGCAGTTAAGCGTGCCGTGAAAGTTCTCTGTACATTTTCTAGGTCGGCAATTTCACCTGCCTTGAAAGGTGCTGTTAGTGTGCAGCAATATTCCAGCCTAGATAGAACAAGCGACCTGAAGAGTGTCATCATGGGTTTGGCATCCCTGGTTTTGAAGGTTCTCAATATCCTTCCTGTCATTTTTCTAGGAGATGCGATTCATAGGCCAAGTTTATTCTCCAGTCGTATAGGCTCTATCATTTGTTCAATTCAAATTCAAATTCAAAGTTTATTCTCTATAAGGATTACAATGCTGAGTTTACAGAATTTGGTTATTGTGTGGTTTACATGTAGTAAAATAATAATTACAGAGTGTACCACTAGAACACCTAGCATGGCTAGGCATTTCGGGCAGACTTAAATTAAATCTTAAGATTAAAATATTACAAAATTATGAGGTAAGTTGGTATTATGGCTAAGTGACTAAATACTAGTTTGTGAGTTTAGCAATGTGAATGCTTTTGTTTTGGCACTATACATAGTTTCAGTATTGGAGTATCACAGGCCAACTTATGACTAGTTAAGATTCATTATTTTGAGATTGAGATTGATATTTCTGTTTATGGTCAAATGGGTGAGTGAGTGTAAGTGTTAACCACCAGGTGGTATTCGTGTAATTAGTTGACAGGGTGTATCAGGGAGATAAGATGTTTTCTGATGGTAGTTTTGAAGGTGATGAATGTGTCTGCAGTTTTAGAATTTTCAGGTAGGGTGTTCCAGATTTTAGGGCCTTTGACATACATTGAATTTTTGTGAAGGCTTAGTCTGACACGGGGAATGTCATTGAGATGTTTGTGTCTGGTGTTGTGCTTGTGGGTTCTGTCGCAACTATCAAGAAAGCGTTTTAGGTCAAGGTTAATATTGGAATTTAAGGTCCTGTAGATGTAGATTGCACAGTAGTAAGTGTGGATGTACTGAACAGGGAGTAAGTTTAGATCTATGAAGAGTGGGGGGGGGGGGTGTTGCCAGGGATGGGATTTAGTGATTATTCTTACTGCGGCTTTTTGTTGGGTTATTATTGGCTTTAGGTGTGTTGCTGCAGTTGAACCCCAAGCACAGATAGCATAGGTGAGGTATGGATAAATAAGTGAGTGGTATAGTGTGAGAAGGGCAGTTTGCGGCACGTAGTATCGTATCTTGGAGAGGATCCCAACCGTTTTGGATACTTTTTTGGTTATGTGTTGGATATGGGTGCTGAAGTTCAGGTTGTTGTCGAGGTATAGGCCTAGGAATTTGCCCTCATTATGCCTGGCAATTAGAGTGTTGTCGATCTTAATGTTAATTTGCGCATCTCCTGCTCTGCTACCAAACATAATGTAGTAGGTTTTGTCAGTGTTAAGCGTAAGTTTATTGGCTGTCATCCAAGTCGATATTTTGATCAGCTCCTCATTAACAATGGTGTTGAGGGTGGCAAGATTAGGGTGAGAGATGACATAAGTCGTGTCGTCAGCAAAGAGAATGGGGTTCAGGTGTTGAGATACGTTTGGAAGATCATTGATATATATGAGGAAGAGCAGGGGACCAAGGACACTTCCCTGCGGAACTCCAGTATCAAGTGGCTGTGTTGTTGATGCTGTGTCTTTAATGGTGACATACTGATACCTATTAGTAAGGTAAGATTTGAAATATGCAAGCGCATGGCCTCTTATACCATAATGGTCAAGTTTGTGGAGTAGGATGCCGTGGTCTACTGTGTCAAAAGCTTTTCTTAGGTCAATAAAAATTTGGTGCAGAGATTTAAAAGCTCGTGTGTGCGAATTTTCATCTGAGCTGCCTCCTGGTGTTATCTCTGCTTAAACATTATTTGCTACATTCCTCCATTTTAGGTGCCTTAGGTTGAAATCAAGCAAGATGTTGGGTACAGGAGCTGGAAGATTTTCCAGGCAGTGATCAATTTTCAAAAGCTGTTCTTGGAATTGTAGGGAAGTTGCATCCGGAGGCTTGTATACGACCAGGTTTTGGTTCTCGGTCTTTACCTCCAAAACTTCAACTACATCATTTGAGGCATGTAGTAGTTCTGAGCATACGAGATATACCATGCCTGTAGATACCCAAGGCATAGAATTTGCATAGATTGGAATGTTGTTTGCTAGGACTTTTTGTAGCTGAATTCGCTGCTGGTGCATTTTTTTCTGTTTCCCCTCTACCATGTTTTCACCAGTTTTTGCTAGTAATGTGTCAACACTATTCTCTGAGGCATCATCCCCTTTCGTTCCATCACCAACAGTATCGCTATTTTGTACCTCTGTAAATTAAATAGTGTTGTCCTTACCTGTTTCATTACCAGGGCCACTATCTCCTTTTGGTGCACTGTCTTCCAGGACAACACTAGCACCCTCTGGAGCACCGTCTTCCAAGACAGTAGCGTCCAATCCACCCATTTTATTTTCCCAGCTGTCATACCAGGCTGACATTTCTTTCAAGGTAGATGTTGTATCGGAGTTCTTGTCTTTTAAGATAGAAGTAGTTTTCATCTGAGCTGCCTCCTGGGGTTATCTCTACTACAGCATCATTTGCTACGTTCATCCATTTAAGGTGCCTTAGGTTGAAATCCCCCGAGCATGATGTTTGGGGCAGGAGTTGGAAGATTTTTCCAGACAGTCGCCTATTTTCAAAAGCTGCTCCTGGAATTGTTAGGAGGTTGCATCCGGAGGCTTGTATTCAACCACAATGACCAGGTTTTGGTTCTCGATGTTTACTGCGAAAACACCAACAGCATCATGCATATCAGTGACTCCAACGTCCGGCCAACCCCCCCCCCCCCACGTTTTGCCTGTTCGCTCTGTCGCATCTGTATAGGTTATAACCCGAGATCCATATTTCATTGTCAAAGTGATCCTTTATGTGGGTCTCTGTGAAAACCACGAACATTGCGTTTGACTCTGCAAGCAATGCACCTATAAAAGACATTTTGTTGTTCGTTGCTGGCTTTTGACTTATACATTTGTAAAAATGAGTGTCGTATTGATGGTATGTGGAGGGGGGTATTTTTTTTCCTGGTACTAATATCTGTTGTTTTCGAGTGGAGGCCAATGACTGTGATTCCGCTCCAGAAGTGATTTGAATTGGTATACAATTTCTCTCATTTCCTACCAGCTTTTTATCCTTTTTGGCGCTAAGAAACCTCTCTCTGGAGTGGTTGTGGCTACCCAGGTTTTTCCCATGGTATGACTCTTCTGTATCTTTTTGTCCCCTTTAGGTGGTGTGCCTGACAATGTAAGTTAAAGCATTGTCGTTCCTGAACTTAAGACGGACACATTTCAGGGTGGAAAAGCTTACAGGAAGGAAGGTTGCATTTTCCTGTCATTTTCTGGGGTGGTCAAAGTTGCACATCCCATCCGTTTTTCCAGATATTCCATGCCTGCGGTTGCCTAAGGCAGAGAATTTGCATAGGTTTGATTTCCGTTTGCCTTGGTTTTTCTTGACTGCATTCCCTACAATCTTCAGCGCTTGTACAAACAATGGTGCCTTCAGCAGAATTTCTGGTATTTTATCTTCACTATTCCTTGGGGCATCCCTTTGTATACTATCTCCAATGGTATTGCTAGTTTGCAACTTTGGGGTTTGCATGTCCTTGTCTACACCAGTTTCTCCACTAGAGCTCCTGTCTCCGTTCGGGCCACCAATTTTCATTACTGTATTCTTACAGGTACAGTCTACCAGGACAGCATCTGCACCAAGGGGCGATATCACCATCTGACCCAGTCCTTTTATTTTCCCATCTGTCATAGAATGCTGTCAGGTTTTCTATGAAGGATGATTTGATGTTTCTATCTTATAATGCCGATGTGATTTTTTTTTCCACAGTTGGTTCTCATTTGGGCATATAGATGTATATCTAATATAACTGTGTGCAGCTGATGAGTAGAGTGTTATACCCCATTCCATGAATTCATGAATAACATTACACACACCTACACACACACACCTACACACACACACCTACACACACACACCAACACACACACACAAACACACACACACACACACACACACTAACACACACACACACACACACACACACACACACACTCACAAACACACACACACACATACACACACGAACACACACACACACACACTCACACACACACACGGAGACATGCCGAACATGAAGGCCCTATCAGACCCACGTGGGGCCAGGGAAAAGACGACGAGCACACTAAGATCAAGCGACAGGTCCGAAGACAATGAAGGTATGCTATATGCAGAGATTCTAACAGCCAACTGCAGTAGCAAGGGATAGCTGGTCAGGAAAGACAGTTCACTGAGAATAGAAGTTTCAGATATGACAGGGACTGAAGGCAAGAACATGTCAATGGAAGGAAATAAAATGCCTCAGAGGACGCAGATGGAGACTCAGTGGGAGGAGGAAAGGGCGAGGTCAGTTTTTGTGTACGGGCTCCAAGAAGCCAAGGGGGCCAACTTTGAAGAAATAAAACAGGAGGAGAAAAAAATGATTGAAGGCATCATGAAAAGAATAGGGGAGGGCAATATGACCCAGGTGACAAATTTTCAGAGAATTGGGTGGTTTGCGAGTGGAAGGATACGGCCTGTCAGAGTAACTTTCAAGGAAGAATCAGTTCGAACCAGGATTCTGCAAGAGAAAGCAAGACTGAGGGACAAAGAGGGGTACCAGAGAGTATACCTCGACCGCGACAGAACACAAGAAGAAAGGACTACACTGAAAGAGAGGGTACAGAGACGCAAGGAGGAACGAGAAGCAATGAAAATGAGCAGGACCCAGACACAGGAGGAAGGGCAAACACACCCCACAGAATCTCCCACCAAAAGACTCCACCCGCGACATTCCCAACGCAACTGAGCAACCTATACTACAACCCACTCACTGTTCCCTCTGCCACCAATCCCCATATCACAAACCTCACCCCAACAGCTGTCCCTTATGGGCATTCTGACCCCACCCCCATCATCACAAACCCCACCTACACCACAGCCCCATATAGGCCCCCACCAAGGCTCTCGCTCCCCCAACCCCAATATTCTTGCATGACCACAATGATAGAAAAGAAACTGAAAGTTTGGTACACAAACGCGGATGGAATAACGAATAAACATGAGGAGTGGAACGAAAGAATCAGTGAAAAATCCCCAGACATCATAGCAGTCACAGAAACAAAACTTGCTGAGACAATAACAGACACAATCTTCCCAATTGGATATCAGATCCTGAGGAAAGATAGAAGGAGTAGAGGGGGAGGAGGGGTTGCACTGCTCATAAAACACCGATGGGGATTTGAGGAAATGAAAGGCATGGACATGATTGAAGAAAGAGACTACATTGTAGGTACAATTCAGTCCAGAGAACATAAAGTAGTCATTGGAGTGATGTATAACCCACCACAGAACTGCAGGAGGCCAAGAGAGGAGTACGAAGAAAACAACAGGGTGATTGACACACTGGCTGAGGTGGCAAGAAGAGCTCACTCGAGCAGAGCAAAGTTACTGGTAATGGGCGATTTCAACCACAGGGAGATCGACTGGAAAAACCTGGAGCCACATGGGGGTCTCGAAACATGGACAGCCAAGATGATGGATGTGGTACTTGAAAACCTCATGCATCAACATGTCAGGGACACAACCAGGAGAGAGGGGAGGATGAGCCGGCAAGACCGGATCTTGTGTTCACCCTGAGCAGTTCAGAAATTGTGGACATCACTTACGAGAGGCCCCTTGGAGCTAGCGATCACGTGGTTCTGAGTTTTGATTATATAGTAGAGTTACAAGTGGAGAAGGTAACAGGAACTGAAGGGTACAGGCCAAACTATTAAAGGGGGGACTACACAGGTATGAGAAACTTCCTGCAGGAGGTTCAGCGGGACAGAAAAATGGTAGGAAAATCAGTAAACGAGATGATGGAATATGTGGCAACAAAGTGCAAGGAGTCAGAGGAAAGGTTTGTTCCCAAGGGAAACAGAAATAATACGAAGACCAAAACGAGTCCTTGGTTTACCCGAAGGTGTAGGGAGGCAAAAACTAAGTGCAACAGAGAATGGAAAAGGTACAGGAGGCATAGGACCCAGGAAAACAAGGAGATTAGTAGAAGAGCCAGAAACGAGTATGCACAGATAAGGAGGGAGGCCCAGCGACAGTATGAAAAGGACATAGCATCGAAAGTCAAATCTGACCCGAAACTGCTGTATAGTCACATTAGGAGGAAGACAACAGTCAAGGACCAAGTGATAAGGCTGAGGAAAGAAGGTGGAGAACTCACAAGAAATGATCAAGAGGTATGTGAGGACCTCAACACGAGATTTAAGGAAGTATTTACAGCAGAGACAGGAAGGACTCTGGGGGGACAGACCAGATGGGGACACCAGCAAGGAATACTCCAACAAGTGTTGGACGACATACATACAGATGAGGAGGAGGTGAAGAAACTGCTAAGGGACATCGATACCTCAAAGGCAATGGGACTGGACAACATCTCCCTGGGGATCCTTAGAGAGGGAGCAGATATGTTGTGCATGCCACTTACCACAATCTTCAACACATCCCTGGAAACTGGGCAACTACCTGAGGTATGGAAGATGGAAAATGTAGTTCCCATTTTTAAAAAAGGAAACAGAAAAGAGGCACTAAACTATAGACCTGTGTCATTGACGTGTATAGTATGCAAAGTTATGGAGAAGATTATCAGGAGGAGAGTGGTGGAGCACCTGGAACGGAACAAGAGTATAAATGCCAACCAGCACGGATTCATGGAAGGCAAATCCTGTGTCACAAACCTTCTGGAGTTTTATGATAAAATACAGAAGTAAGACACGAGAGAGAGGGGTGGGTTGATTGCATCTTCTTGGACTGCAAGAAGGCCTTTGACACAGTTCCTCACAAGAGATTAGTGGAGAAGCTAGAGCATCAGGAGCATATAACAGGAAGGGCACTGCAATGGATCAGAGAATACCTGACAGGGAGGCAACAACGAGTCATGGTACGTAATGATGTATAACAGTAGGCACCTGTGACGAGCGGGGTCCCACAGGGGTCGGTCCTAGGACCAGTGCTATTTTTGGTATATGTGAACGACATGATGGAAGGGTTAGACTCAGAAGTGTCCCTGTTTGCAGATGATGTGAAGTTAATGAGGAGAATTAAATCAGATGAGGACCAGGCAGGACTTCAAAGAGACCTGGACAGACTGGACACCTGGTCCAGCAAATGGCTTCTCGAATTTAATCCTGCCAAATGCAAAGTCATGAAGATAGGGGAAGGGCACAGAAGACCACAGACAGAGTATAGGCTAGGTGGCCAAAGACTGCAAACCTCACTCAAGGAGAAAGATCTTGGGGTGAGTATAACACCGAGCATGTCTCTGGAGGCACACATCAATCAGATAACTGCTGCAGCATATGGGCGCCTGGCAAACCTGAGAACAGCATTCCGATACCTTAGTAAGGAATCGTACAAGACACTGTACACCGTGTATGTCAGGCCCATACTGGAGTATGCAGCACCTGTTTGGAACCCGCACTTGATAAAGCACCTCAAGAAACTAGAGAAAGTACAAAGGTTTGCGACAAGGTTAGTTCCAGAGCTAAGGGGAATATCCTATGAAGAAAGATTAAGGGAAATCGGCCTGACGACACTGAAGGACAGGAGGGTCAGGGGAGACATGATAACGACATATAAAATTCTGCTTGGAATAGACAAGGTGGACAAAGACAGGATGTTCCAGGGAGGGGACACAGAAACAAGAGGCCACAATTGGAAGTTGAAGACACAAATGAGTCAGAGAGATATTAGGAAGTATTTCTTCAGTCATAGAGTTGTCAGGCAGTGGAATAGCCTAGAAAATGACGTAGTGGAGGCAGGAACCATACACAGTTTTAAGACGAGGTTTGATAAAGCTCATGGAGCGGGGAGAGAGAGGGCCCAGTAGCAACCGGTGAAGAGGCGGGGCCAGGAGCTAAGACTCGACCCCTGCAACCACAAATAGGTGAGTACAAATAGGTGAGTACACACACACACACACACACACACACACACACACACACACACACACACACACACACACACACACACACACACACACACAGGACGAATCTGGGAGGGAGGACTGGGAGGCAGAGCTCAAAAAAAAGTGAGGAAGACTGGGGAAGGACGCTAGATGAGTTTGCAAGGAAGATGGAGGAGAGGTTAGCAGCAGAATGCAGAAGGTGGAAGCAACATGCCACAGTAGCAGAAACCAAGATACAGAGATTAGAAGAGGAACTGAGACATCTGAAACAGCCTATAGACAAAGATATTACAGAAGTAGCATCAGCAATGTCTACATCAGACAGACAACGGGTCTGAAGGTCTGTATGCAGAGGTCCTGTCAAACCCACATGGGGCCAAAACAAAGACAGGGAGCACACTAGGACAGAATGAGAGGTTGGAAGACATTGAAGGAACTAGGACATGTGCAGGGACCTTACCAGACACTTTTGGGGGCCAGGAACAGGTGAGCAGGAAGGACAAACCAATGAGCATAGGGACCACAGCTAGTGTTGAGAAATGGCATTACCAGCTAAGCTTATTATTTATAAATTTAAATATAGGAAACACTTAGCTGATAAAAGACAGCAAATCGTCTACACAGCCGCCCCTGCAGACGAGGTCTTGAATTGTTGTCATGATCATCTCTCAATGGGCTGGAATAGATCATATTATGTAAACAACAATTTACCCCTAGGGGGTGTTATGTCAGCATATTTCATTCACTGATGGCTGACAAACTTACTTGTGTGGACTCAAAAGTCCGCACCTAACTGCCGACTATAGGTTGATTACAAACTCCTTGCGACTCAAGAACTGCACAGTCCCCTGTACTACAAGAAATTCGTAACCTACCTTGCTCATGTAGCGTGAGCTATGGTGTTCTTCACACCTTCGACAGATATCGGTGACTTGATAGAAGCTGAAGTGTCCTTGGATGTCCACGTCTTCCATAGTCTAGGAATACGCACACTGGTACACTATGTTCCACAAGATTTGTCTTTATTGTTCACAATCTTATCACTAAAGACGCTGATCACACTTTTCTTAAGTGTTTATTGTGTTTTATGAGATGTACCGTCTCTTATTAAAATACACTCTGCAACACTGGACTGCACGGAGCAGCGGTCGCTTGACCACAGGTCGTATACTGGTACTGCATCTGGGATCAATTACTCACTGTAGCAGTAAACAAGATGCTTGCCCCTTCTGAGAGGGCTGGGCCCCTCAGGGCTGAAAGGGGCTGAAGGGGGCTGATACCCCCCTCCTGGAGAAAATTTCTCCACAGCTAGGGAAGAAGGAAGGAACACTCCACGGGAAGGAACTAAAACACCTCAGAGGATGCAATGGGAGTCACAGTGGGAGGTGGAAAGGGACAGATCAGTTTTTGTCTATGGGCTGAAGGGGAAACTTATGAGGAAAGAAAGCAGGAGGAGAAAAAAGTGATTGAAGGTATCATGAAGGTGATAGGTGAGGGAGACATGACCCAGGTGGCAAATTTTCGAAGAATCGGATGGTTCACAAAGAAAAGGAATCGGCCTATCAAAGTAATTTTCAAGGCAGAATCAACCCGAACCATGATCCTGCAGGAGAAAGCATGGCTGAGAGGCAAACAGAAGTTCATGAGTGTGTACCTCGATCGAGACAGAACACAGGAGGAAAGGATGATACTGAAAGAGAGAGTGCAAAAACGAAAGGAGGAATGGGAGGAAATGAAAAAGGAGAGCAGAATAACCCAGGAACAGGTGGAAGGACAAGCACATCCCCAAGAAACACCTGCAGAAGGACTCCAGCCACGACACCCCCAAGGCAAACTGAACAATCCAAACCAACTATCACACACTGATCCCTCTGTTCCCACCCTTAGCACCACGAACCGTACCCCTACAGCAACCCCCTATGGGAGCTCTTCCTCCACCTCCACTGCAAACCCCACAGGCCCCCACCAGGGCTCCTGCTCTCCCAACCCCAGTATTCCCCCAGGACCAGAAGAACAGAAGTTGAAGGTTTTGTACACAAATGTGGATGGATTAACGAATAAACATGAGGAATGGCAAGTAAGAATCAATGAGAAGTCCCCAAACATAATAGCAGTTACAGAAACAAAACTAACGGAGACAATAACAGATGCAATCTTTCCACCAGGATACCAGATCATGAGGAAAGATGGAAGGGGCAGAGGGGCAGGAGGGGTTGCTCTGCTCGTAAAAAACCGATGGAAATTCGAGAAAATGGGAGGCATAGACGAGACAGGAGAAAGGGACTACATAGTAGGTACACTTCAGTCTGGGGAGCACAAGGTGGTCATTGCAGTGATGTATAATCCACCACAGAACTTCAGGAGGCCAAGAGAGGAATATAAAGAGAGCAACAGAGAAATGGTGGACACACTTGCTGAGGTGGCAAGAAGAGCTCACTCCAGCAGAGCAAAGTTGCTGGTTATGGGGGATTTTAACCACAGGGAGATTGACTGGGAAAACCTGGAGCCACATGGGGGTCCCGAAACATGGAGAGCCAAGATGCTGGATGTGGTGCTGGAAAACCTCAAGGATATCACATATGAGAGTTCCCTAGGAGCTAGTGACCACGTGGTTCTGTGCTTTGAATACATAGTAGAGTTGCAAGTGGAGAGAGTAACAGGAGTTGAATGGGAAAAGCCTTACTATAAAAGAGGGGACTACATAGGGTTGAGGAACTTCCTGCAGGAGGTTCCGTGGGACAGAGAACTGGCAGGAAAGCCAGTAAATGAAATGATGGAATATGTAACAACAAAATGCAAGGAGGCAGTGGAAAGATTTATTCCCAAGGGCAACAGAAACAATGGGAAGAACAGAACGAGCCCCTGGTTTGCCCGATGGTGTAAGGAGGCAAAAACAAAGTGCAATAGAGAATGGAAAAAGCACAGAAGGCAGAGAACACATGAAAATAGGGAGATCAGTCGCAGAGCCAGGAACGAGTATGCACAGGTAAGGAGGGAGGCCCAACAACAGTATGAAGATAACATAGCATCGAAAATCAAGACTGACCCGAAACTGTTGTATAGCCACATCAGGAGGAAGACAACAGTCAAAGACCAGGTGATCAGACTGAGGACAGAAGGTGCAGAACTCACAAGAAATGATCAGGAGGTATGTGAGGAGCTAAACAGGAGATTTAAGGAAGTTTTTACAGTAGAAACAGGAAGGGCTCTGGGAAGACAGCACAGAAGGGAACATCAAGAAGGAATATACCAAAAAGTGTTGGATGACATACGAACAACCGAGGAGGAGGTGCAGAAGCTGCTAAGTGACCTTCATACCTCAAAGGCGATGGGACCGGACAACATCTCCCCATGGGTCCTTAGAGAAGGAGCAGAGATGCTGTGTGTGCCCCTACCCACAATCTTCAACACATCCCTTGAAACTGGGCAACTACTTGAGAAATGGAAGACAGCAAATGTAGTCCCCATATTTAAGAAAGGAAACAGAAATGAAGCACTAAACTACAGACCTGTGTCTCTGACATGTATTGTGTGCAAAGTCATGAAGAAGATTATCAGGAGGAGAGTGGTGGAACACCTGGAACGGAACAAGATTATAAATGAAAACCAGCATGGGTTCATGGAAGGCAAATCCTGTGTCACAAACCTTCTGGAGATTTATGACAAGGTAAGAGAAGTAAGACACGAGAGGGGTGGGTTGATTTCGTTTTCCTAGACTGCAGGAAGGCCTTTGACACAGTTCCCCACAAAAGATTAGTGAAGAAGCTGGAGGATCAGGCGCATATAACAGGGAGGGCACTGCAATGGATCAGGGAATACCTGACAGGGAGGCAACAACGAGTCATGGTACGTGAAGAGGTATCACAGTGGGCGCCTGTGACGAGCGGGGCCCCACAGGGGTCAGTTCTAGGAACAGTGCTATTTTTTATATATGCGAACGACATGATGGAAGGAATAGACTCTGAAGTGTCCCTATTCGCAGATGATGTGAAGTTGATGAGAAGAATTAAATCGGATGAGGATGAGGCAGGACTGCAAAGAGACCTGAACAGGCTGGACATGTGGTCCAGAAACTGGCTTCTCGAATTCAACCCTGCCAAATGCAAAGTCATGAAGATTGGGGAGGGGCAAAGAAGACCGCAGACAGAGTATAGGCTAGGTGGACAAAGACTACAGACCTCACTCAGGGAGAAAGACCTTGGGGTGACCATAACACCGAGCACGTCACCGGAGGCACACATCAACCAAATAACTGCTGCAGCATATGGGGGCCTGGCAAACCTGAGAATAGCGTTCCGATACCTTAATTAGGAATCGTTCAAGACACTGTACACTGTGTATGTTAGGCCCATACTGGAGTATACAGCACCGGTCTGGAACCCACACCTGGTCACGCACGTCAAGAAGTTAGAGAAAGTACAAAGGTTTGCAACAAGGCTAGTCCCAGAGCTCAGGGAATGTCGTACGAGAAAAAGTTGAGGGAAATCGGACTGACGACACTGGAGGACAGAAGGGTCAGGGGAGACATGATAACGACATACAAGATACTGCGGGGAATAGACAAGGTGGACAGAGATAGGATGTTCCAGAGAGGGGACACAGAAACAAGGGGTCACAACTGGATGCTGAAGACTCAGACGAGTCACAGGGACGTTAGGAAGTATTTCTTCAGTCATAGAGTCGTCAGGAAGTGGAATAACCTAGCAAGTGAAGTAGTGGAGGCAGGAACCATTCATAGTTTTAAGAAGAGGTATGACAAAACTCAGGAAGCAGAGAGGGAGAGGACCTAGTAGCGATCAGTGAAGAGGCGGGGCCAGGAGCTGAGTCTCGACCCCTGCAACCATAATTAGGTGAGTACACACACACACACATACACACACACACACACACACACACACACACACACACTTGTATTAAAATACAACAAAGTGGTTAGGCCACTTACCTATATTACCCCACTTCCACTTCCCCCACCCATCCTTTTCCTATATTTCCATCCTTACCCATCCTTCTTTCTTTCCCCATTTTACCAAAGCTCTGGTTATAATTCGACTTCAGCTGCACGCGAAGTGGCCTCGGGCGCTGAAAGATGTTTGTGTTAACCTATACGCGCACGTGATGGAGCCTCGTTGAAGCAGTTATTGTTGTATTCTTATCTGAGTCTCACTAGTAACAAGAATAACTGTTAAAAGTATGAATGTATCGTTTAAAAAATGATTACTGGAAATTTTGACAAGAATAAACGGTTTGCATTTTAAGATTCTCTCATTAGCTTGTTTTTCACATATACGGAAGTGAAACGTTAAAAAGTCTTGCCACATATTGTGAATGTATTTGTCAACAGGTGCACCAAGCGATTACAAACCTGAAACCTCTGCAAGTGTTTGACATGTGTGGCTGGTACACCCTGGGCTCCAGCACCTTCCTCTCGGTGAGTCACAACCTCAATGTTATTCACTTTTATTATTATCAAGGACAGTGTATTATTTATTACCACGTAATCAAAAACCTTAATATTGTATATAAATCTTTAAGGCTCCCAATTTTGCTCTTTCTGTGTGTCAAAGGATTCTTGTATCCATTATCAGGAATTATTAGGTGTCCCTGAAGAGGAGAACTGCTGTGAATTATTAGGTATCCTTGAAGAGGGGAACTGTTGTGAATTATTAGGTATCCTTGAAGAGGGGAACTGTTGTGAATTATTAGGTATCCTTGAAGAGGGGAACTGTTGTGAATTATTAGGTATCCTTGAAGAGGGGAACTGTTGTGAATTATTAGGTATCCTTGAAGAGGGGAACTGTTGTGAATTATTAGGTATCATTGAAGAGGGGAACTGTTGTGAATTATTAGGTATCATTGAAGAGGGGAACTGTTGTGAATTATTAGGTATCATTGAAGAGGGGAACTGTTGTGAATTATTAGGTATCATTGAAGAGGGGAACTGTTGTGAATTATTAGGTATCCTTGAAGAGGGGAACTGTTGTGAATTATTAGGTATCCTTGAAGAGGGGAACTGTTGTGAATTATTAGGTATCCTTGAAGAGGGGAACTGTTGTGAATTATTAGGTATCCTTGAAGAGGGGAACTGTTGTGAATTATTAGGTATCCTTGAAGAGGGGAACTGTTGTGAATTATTAGGTATCCTTGAAGAGGGGAACTGTTGTGAATTATTAGGTATCCTTGAAGAGGGGAACTGTTGTGAATTATTAGGTATCCTTGAAGAGGGGAACTGTTGTGAATTATTAGGTATCCTTGAAGACGGGAACTGTTGTGAATTATTAGGTATCCTTGAAGAGGGGAACTGTTGTGAATTATTAGGTATCCTTGAAGAGGGGAACTGTTTTGAATTATTAGGTATCCTTTAAGAGGGGAACTGTTGTGAATTATTAGGTATCCTTGAAGAGGGGAACTGTTTTGAATTATTAGGTATCCTTTAAGAGGGGAACTGTTGTGAATTATTAGGTATCCTTTAAGAGGGGAACTGTTGTGAATTATTAGGTATCCTTTAAGAGGGGAACTGTTGTGAATTATTAGGTATCCTTTAAGAGGGAGCTTTAAGAGA
Organism: Cherax quadricarinatus; assembly: GCF_038502225.1. NCBI lineage: Eukaryota > Metazoa > Arthropoda > Malacostraca > Decapoda > Parastacidae > Cherax > Cherax quadricarinatus. The sequence continues at coordinate 89,868 of NW_027195986.1, read as the reverse complement.
ATTTTCGTTTATTTTCTTTCTCAGTGTTGTTGCTCCTTTGCTCATAGCTCCTGAACGCCTCATCCGAACGACTTCAAATTTCCAATGCCTGTGTATGGTAAATGGGGACCTGATTCATGGAACAATTGGTTTGTGCAAGAGCCGTATGACCAAAGCTACTGAACACAGTCCCAATATCCTAGAACAGCTGAAGTAATGTTTAAAATCGTGTACGAAATAAATGATTCAGAAGTCAGCGACAGAAAAATGAAAACTGAAGAGTGAAGTTACAGATATAACTATTTCATGAGTAACATAGATATTATTGTTCCCGCTAAATTACATTCAATATATTTCAAATTACCTCTTCTAAACGGCTGCAATATTTATCGCTTGATGCATCTTACGGCCAGGATAGTACCTATTAAGTTTTTTTTTATTTTTTTCATGTAGGCAGATTTGTCAGCTTAGCAAAAAATTTTGAAAAAAAATGGTATCTAATAATCAGTACCACAACTAGTGAATGCGTCTTCCGATCGGTTGCAAATTTTCAACACCATGATGCTTTTTCCGAACTCATGGTAAGTGCAGTAACTGGGTGCCATAACACCCAATTTGCCAATTTTACTGAATAAATATTAATGCTGATAAATGTTCAGTAACAAACGAAATAATTATTCTGTTCGGCTTCAAAAAATAATTAGAGATGCATTCTGTGTGAAGGATTTGTTCAATAAGTTATATGTTGGTGAAATTTTGCATAAAATTAAAAAAATAATGGAATAAACCGGGATTGAACCCGCGGTCAGAGAGTCTCAAAACTCCAGCCCGTCGCGTTAGCCACTAGACCAGCTAGCCACAATAAGATTCATCCAACTAGGTATATTTCTACACCATAGGAAGGCTAGCACAGGCACCACTGTGACCACAAATGCAAGTTTTTACAGATGAATCGTGTCATTACGATTTCGTGAGTCAAGTCGTAAAAATGGAATCTTATGAATCAGATCAAATTACTCGGTGGTTCATACATTACTGTGACAAGCAGAGTAGTTCATACAACACTGTGACAAGCAGCGTGGTTCATACAACACTGTGACAAGCAATGTGGTTCATACATTACTGTGACAAGCAGAATGGTTCATACAACAGTGTGGTTCATACATTACTGTGACAAGCAGTGTGGTTCATACAACACTGTGACAAGCAATGTGGTTCATACATTACTGTGACAAGCAGTGTGGTTCATACATTACTGTGAAAAGCAGTGTGGTTCATACATTACTGTAACAAGCAGGGTGGTTCATACAACACTGTAACAAGCAGTGTGGTTCATACATTACTGTGACAGGCAGTGTGGTTCATACAACACTGTGACAATAAGTGTGGTTCATGCATTACTGTGACAAGCAGTGTGGTTCATACATTACTGTGAAAAGCAGTATGGTTCATACATTTCTGTAACAAGCAGGGTGGTTCATACAACACTGTGACAAGCAGTGTGGTTCATACATTACTGTGACACGCAGAGTCATTCATACATTACTGGGACAAGAAGTGTGGTTCATACATTACTGTAACGAGCAGGGTGGTTCATACATTACTGTGACAAGCAGTGTGGTTCATACATTACTGTGACACGAAGTGTCATTCATACATTACTGGGACAAGAAGTGTGGTTCATACATTACTGTAACGAGCAGGGTGGTTCATACATTACTGTGACAAGCAGTGTGGTTCATACATTACTGTGACACGAAGTGTCATTCATACATTACTGGGACAAGCAGTATGTCTCATACATTACTGTGACAATCAGTGTAGTTCGTACAATACTGTGACAAGCATTGTGCTTTATACATTACTGTGACAAGCCTTGTGGTTTAGACATTACTGTGACAAGCCTTGTGGCTTAGACATTACTGTGACAAGCCTTGTGGTTTAGACATTACTGTGACAAGCCTTGTGGTTTAGACATTACTGTGACAAGCCTTGTGGCTTAGACATTACTGTGACAAGCCTTGTGGTTTAGACATTACTGTAACAAGCCTTGTGGTTTAGACATTACTGTGACAAGCCTTGTGGTTTAGACATTACTGTGACAAGCCTTGTGGTTTAGACATTACTGTGACAAGCCTTGTGGCTTAGACATTACTGTGACAAGCATTGTGTCTCATAAATTACTGCGACAAGCAGTGAGGAGCATACATTACTTTTAGATGCAGTGTGGTTCCTACATTGCTGTGACAAGCAGTGTGGTTCATTCATTACTATGACAAGCAGTGTGGTTCATACATTACTGTGACAAGTAGTGTGGTTCGTACATTACTGTGACAAGCAGTGTGGTTCATTCATTACTGTAACTTATTGTGCAGTTCATGCATTGCTATGACAAGCAGTGTGGTTCATACATTACTGTGACAAGTAGTGTGGTTCATACATTACTGTGACAAGCAGTGTGGTTCATTCATTACTGTAACTTATTGTGTAGTTCATGCATTGCTATGACAAGCAGTGTGGTTCATACATTACTGTGACAAGCAGTGTAGTTCATACATTTCTGTGACAAACAGTGTAGTTCATACATTACTGTGACTAGCAGTGTGGATCATACATTACTGTGACAAGCAGTGTGGTTCATACATTACTGTGAAAAGCAGTATGGTTCATACATTTCTGTAACAAGCAGGGTGGTTCGTACAACACTGTGACAAGCAGTGTGGTTCATACATTACTGTGACAAGCAGTGTGGTACATACATCACTGTGACAAGCAGTGTGCTTCATACATTACTGTGACACGCAGAGTCATTCATACATTACTGGGACAAGAAGTGTGGTTCATACATTACTGTAACGAGCAGGGTGGTTCATACATTACTGTGACAAGCAGAGTCATTCATACATTACTGGGACAAGAAGTGTGGTTCATACATTACTGTAACGAGCAGGGAGGTTCATACATTACTGTGACACGAAGTGTCATTCATACATTACTGGGACAAGCAGTATGTCTCATACATCACTGTGACAAGCGTTGTGGTTGATACATTACTGTGACAAGCAGTGTGGTTCATACATTACTGTGACAATCAATGTGGTTCATTCATCACTATGACATGCAGTGTGGTTCATACATTACTCTGACAAGCAGTGTGGTACATACATCACTGTGACAAGCAGTGTAGTTCGTACAATACTGTGACAAGCAGTGAGGTTCATACATTACTGTGACAAGCAGTGTGGTTCATACATTACTGTGACAAGCAGTGTGGTTCATACATTACTGTGACAAGCAGTGTGCTTCATACACGACTGTGACAAGCGGTGTAGTTCATACGTTACTGTGACAAGCAGTGTGGTTCATACATTATTGTGACAAGCAATGGAGATCACACGTTACTGTGACAAGCCTTGTGGTTTAGACATTACTGTGACAAGCCTTGTGGTTCACAAGCATTGTGTCTCACATTACTGTGACAGTGTGGTTCCTACATTGCTGTGACAAGCAGTGTGGTTCCTACATTACTGTGACAGTCAGTGTGGTTCATTCATTACTATGACAAGTATTGTGGTTCATACATTACTCTGACAAGCAGTATGGTACATACATCACTGAGACAAGCAGTGAGGTTCATACATTACTGTAACAAGCAGGGTGATTCATGCATTACAATGACAAGCAGGCGGTTCATACATTACTGTGACAAACAGTATGGGTCATACATTACTGTGACAAGCAGTGTGGTTCATACATTACTGTGACAAGCAGTGTGGTTCATACATTACTGTGACAGGCAGTGTGGTTTATTCATTACTGAAACAAGCAGTGTGGTTCATACATTACTGTGACAAGTAGTGTGGTTCATACATTACTGTGACAAGCAGTGTGGTTCATACATTACTGTGACAAGTAGTGTGGTTCATATTTTACTGTGACAAGCAGTGTGGTTCATTCATTACTATGCCAAGCAGTGTGGTTCATACATTGCTGTGCCAAGCAGTGTGGTTCATACATTGCTGTGCCAAGCAGTGTGGTTCATACATTGCTGTGACAAGCAGTGTGTCTCATAAGAACATAAGAACATAAGAAAGAAGGAACACTGCAACAGGCCTACTAACCCATGCGGAGCAGGTCTATGTCCCCCCCCCCGGATTATCCCAATGACCCACCCTGTCTGGTCATTCCCACTCAAGGATGGAGCACTGCACCAGACCCAGCAGCATAAGCTAGTCAGGTCCAACTCACGCCCACCAACACCCACTCATGTATTTATCTAACGTATTTTTAAAACTACACAACGTTTTAGCCTCAATAACTGTACTCAGGAGCTTGGTCCACTCATCCACAACTCCATTACTAAACCAGTGCTTTACTATATCCTTCTTGAATCTGAATTTTTCCAACTTGAAACCATTGCTGCGAGTCCTGTCTTGGCGGAAAATTTTCACCACACTCTTTACATCCCCTTTATTTATTCCTGTTTTCCATTTATACACCTCGATCATATCCCCCCTAATTCTACGCCTTTCCAGAGAGTGCTGATTCAGGGCCCTCAGTCTATCCTCATAGGGAAGATTTCTGATACATGGGATCATCTTTGTCATCCTCCTTTGCACGTTTTCCAGAGCATTTATATCCATTCTGTAATACGGTGACCAGAACTGAGCAGCATAGTCTAAATGAGGCCTAACCAAGGATATATAGAGTTGAAGGACAACCTGAGGACTTCTATTATTTATACTTCTAGATATGAAGCCAAGAATTCTGTTAGCTTTATTGCGAACACTAATGCATTGTTGTCTTGGTTTTAGGTTACTGCTAACCAGAACTCCTAAATCCTTTTCGCAATCGGTAGTATTAAGATCTACATTATTTAGTTTATATGTGGCATGGTTATTTAACTGTCCAACATTTAGAACTTTGCATTTGTCAATATTAAACTGCATCTGCCACTTCTCCGATCATTGCGTCAGTCAATTCAAATCATCCTGGAGTGCTCTAATGTCCTCATTAGAATGAATTGGACGGCCTATTTTGGTGTCATCAGCAAATTTGCTTATGTCGCTATTTATTCCCTCAACTATGTCGTTTATGTAAATTGTGAACAACAACGGGCCCAACACTGACCCCTGAGGAACACCGCTTGTGACGTGCCCCCATTCTGATTTCTCTCCATTTATGCAAACTCTCTGCTGTCTATTTGTCAGCCATGCCTCTACCCAGGAAAAAATTTCTCCTCCTATTCCGTGTGCCTTAAGTTTCCTCAATAGCCTCTGGTGTGGAACTCTATCGAAAGCCTTACTGAAGTCCATATATACAATATCATATTCATTACCATGATCTACCTCCTCAAACACTTTAGTGAAAAAAGTTAGTAAATTCGTAAGACAGGAACGCCCCTTTGTAAAACCATGTTGAGAATCATTAATCAATCTGTGCCAGTCAAGATGGCTACGAATTGCTTCGGCAATTATTGATTCCATAAATTTTCCCACTATGGAGGTAAGGCTTATTAGTCTATAGTTCGAAGCCAAGGACCTGTCACCTGCCTTGTAAATAGGTATTACATTTGCCATTTTCCACTTATCAGTGACTATGCCAGTTTGTAGTGATATGTTAAAAAGATTAGCCAAAGGTATGCTAAGTTCCTCTTTACATTCCTTTAACACCCTTGCAAACAGTTCATCAGGACCTGGGGATTTGTTAGGTTTTAGTTTCTCTATTTGTCTGAGGACCATGTCATTAGTTACCGCAATCATACATAGTTTACCATCCTGTTCTACGTAATCTATTATTTCAGGTATATCGCTAGTATTTTCCTGGGTGAAAACTGAGACGAAGTAGGTATTTAGAATTGCACACATATCCTTATCACTGTCAGTGATCTGACCAGAATTACTCTTAAGTGGGCCAATCTTGTCCCTAATCTTACTTCTGCATACCTGAAAGAACCCTTTTGGGTTAGTCTTTGAATCCCTTGCGACCTTAGCCTCATAATCTCTTTTTGCTTTTCTTATTCCTTTTTTTGTTTCTCTCTTTAATTGAATATATTGATTTCTTAATTGCCCATCCCCTCTTTTGATACGCCTATATATGCCTCTCTTTTGACCAATGAGATGTTTTAATCTATTGTTCATCCATTTGGGATCATTTTTGTTAGATCTAATTTCTCTACTCGGAACAAAAGTTGTCTGGAAAGCTAGAACTATGCTCTGAAAAGCTGATCACACTTCTCTGTAAGTGTTTATCGTGTTTTATGAGACACTTTGTTCACACTAACGCACGGATCAGTGCTCTTTGTTGGTTATCCTGGCGTCAGTGTGACTCTCAGTACTTTTCAACTTTTTCATTCATTTCTTCCAGTAATGATAATTTTTGCTGTGGTACATGATCAGCGGTTATTCTCGTAACTAGTACATTTTCCACTGAATCAATATCAGCTTCTTTCCCACTTCTAGAGGGAATAGGTTCGTTGACTCCATGGTACACTAGTGTGGCCGCAGTCATCCCTGGGTGCTCATCGGGAGGGGATATCAGTGCTATGTGCCTGCGGAGTGTCTCAGTAACTTTGCACTCCAGAAGATAGTGTGTCAGGGGGCGCTGGATAACGTGCTGGCAGTACTGGCACATCTCCTCAGCCTTATCTACCATCATCTTGTCTGTGGGAAAACCCAAACGAAGCCGATGGATGGCGGTACACTGCGCTCTGGACCAGCTTCTATCATATGGAGGGGGTTCTTCCTGAGTCGCTGCTCGGGTATCACCTAAGACCTCTTCCATAAGTTTCATTGCTCTGGCAGCCACCAGTTTGGTCTGTCGTAAGCTGGTGAGGACAGTAATCCCAACATGTGGATACTCTGTGGCTGCCTTGGCTGCATCATCTGCCGCCTCATTTCCCCCGGATGCCAGCATGGCTAGGGATCCATTTCAATGGCGATCTGTTACCCTGAACTTCTAAGGCTGTCATTATGCTGATGATCGATGTGATGACGTGAACATTGTCCTTTGGTTGAGGATGGGAGAGGGCATTGATTGCAGAGGTGGAGTCAACATGTATGACATGTCGGAGTCGATGTCCTGGGGCATGTGACAATGCCTGCTGAATCGCCACCAGCTCAGCTTGAAGTATCGTGCAGTGGTCAGGGAGCCGCCAGCTTTGTGTGTGACCATTGTGGTACAATCCAGCTGTTGCTCACTTCCTGTCAGGGTCGATAGAACCATCTGTGAAATACACTGCACATATGCGTCCCTCTGCCAGTGCCATGCTTGTCTCAGCATAATTGCTGAGGGTGTCTTGACTGCAGAGACACTTAGAGATAAGTATTTGCATGATGCAAACATCGGCCGGATCTGGGCGCCAGGGAGGTGGTGGATGATACCCTGCAACAGGAAAGTCACAACTCTTCTCAAGGAGTAGTTGTATAGGCAGCAGCTTCCACCCAGCAGCACAAAACGAACGAATCCAGGAGTAGCCCGTGAAAAGAGTTGGATCTTGTGTCATGGTTGTCAATATCCTTCTTCTTAGTGGGGTACCTTGCTGCCGGTGCAGAATCGTGGCTACTTTGCATTCGTTTATGTATCTTACTCTGTCATCCAGGGAAGGAAGCCGGGTATCAGATCTGAGACATATTGTGTTGGTCCAGACGGGGCCCCAAGCATAGTTCTTATCGCCTGGTTTTGTACGACCTCCACCCTTTGCCTGCTCTGCAGAAAGAGATGAGCTAACGCTGGTGCACCGTAGTCAATGAGTGAGCATATAGCTTGCATATATAGTACAAGCGAAGTACATCTTTGCTCGCCCCTGCACGGTGCCTGTGAGGGAAAAGTTCAATAGATAGGAGTAGCGAGGGAGTATATAGTAACAATAGTTTCATTGCCGGCTACTTGTTAAGGTAGGGTAAGTCAAGCTCCCGCTATTCCCACCTTTTTTTCCCCCACCCCGAAAGTGATAGTTTGACTGCCGGCTGCTTGTTAAGGTAGGGTCAGTCCAGCTCCCGCTATCCCTTCCCCTCCTTCTCCCCCCCCCCGAAAGGTGACGTGTGGGGCTCCAGTCCAAACAGTAATCACTAGACTCACAGCTCCCAGCACTACTGTAATGCCTTCCTTGTATTCTAGTGGATTTATTGGTTGAAAGCTTCACTTTTGACCAATAATAAACTTAGTCCTTTCAGTCTTGCTCTAGGTTGACTGTTGTAATAATCACCACATCTTTTAGGTATTGTACTTATCATGGAGAGTGATTTCTGAAGCAGTGGGTAACCTGTCAATCTTTCCAGCTTGGATGACAGAGAGGGTCACCTGCCAATCAACGAGTAGAACTGATGGAGATGGACTAACGTCCTGAGACTTCCCCTTTTTGGATTTAATTACCTGTGCACCTGTATGAAATTGCAGGACATAACCCCTCATCATTGCAGTGGTAAAGAACCTGCTTTCCTGTCATCGGGATATAATACTCAAGGCTATACTGTGAAGAACGAACCGGTGGGTTGTAACCAACACCTGCGACCCCTCCCCCCCATCATCAGCAACGGCTACGATTTCAACAAGCAGTGTCACCAACACCAGACACCCAAGTTTTATATTAGCGTTGAATTCAGTTATCATTTATATTTTTCATTTTTCATTTTCTTTAATGTAGGATTAATACTTCATATTTAGTGTTTTATATTTTATATTTTCTAAATAATAAAGTATTTATGTTTGTCAGTTTTTATTCTTTTTCTATACATTAATTTTCCTGAGGAGGAGCCAGCCTTGGTAATACTGTCTGAAGTTGTTACAGGGCTGAGTAAGCCTTCACAGTGCCTCGTCACGGCTCTTATGGCGTTGAGTCTGAGTAGAGCACGGGATCTGACATACTCGGCCTGTTTCTGAAAGGTCAACATTTCATCAATGTAGATTCCCAAGTATAGGTAGGAGCCTGTCCAATCAAGTTCAATATCCTGAATACGTAATCTATTCACAGGATCTGGTCCCTTGAACATCATTGCAAGAGATTTCTCGGCCGAGATCTTGAGGCCTAGTTCCTTGCAAGACTGCGTAATTAGGTCCAAAGCTCTCTGGACTTGTCTCTCCAAATTGCCTTTCCCTTTCACTACGAGTGCAAGATCATCAGCATAGCTGAGGAGCTGTGTACCGCTATGAAAGGGAAGGCTCACAATTTCCTGCATAAGAACGTTAAACAGGGTAGGACTGAGCACACCTCCTTGTGGCGTGCCGTTTTCCAGGGTTTTAAAGGAAGAGTAGTGTTGATGAATGGTTTGAAAAACCGAGTAGTGTTATGCAGCATATGGGAATCTTTATTCAGGAAACGTTTCGCCACTGTGTGGCGAAACGTTTCCTGAATAAAGATTCCTGAAAGCTGAATCTTCAAGAGTAGTGTTCAGGACCAGTCCTGCCTGTCCCCAAGGTAGGACTCTATCCAGGCCAGGAGGCGTCCTTTGATCACCTTCCGAGCTAGTATTGCTAGAATTGCTGAGGGGGTGGCTACCTCAAATGCCTTCTCAAGGTCGAGGTAGACGACGATACTAGGTTTTTTGTTACTATCAGCAATCTGGCTTAGTAGGGCGGTTATGTACTCTGCTGTAACCACTCCTTTGGTGGTTCATACGTTTCTGTGACAAGCAGTATGGTTCATACATTACTGTAACAAGCAGTGTGGTTCATATGTTACTGTAACAAGCAGTATAGTTCATAAATTACTGTGACAAGCATTGTGGTTCATACATTACACATGAATGTGTAAATTCAAGAATTATGTGGATTAAAGTAAAGGTTGGATGCGAAAAGTGGGTCATAATAAGCTTGTATGCACCTGGAGAAGAGAGGAATGTAGAGGAGAGGGAGAGATTTTGGGAGATGTTAAGTGAATGTATAGGAGCCTTTGAACCAAGTGAGAGAGTAATTGTGGTAGGGGATCTGAATGCTAAAGTAGGAGAAACTTTTAGAGAGGGTGTGGTAGGTAAGTTTAGGGTGCCAGGTGTAAATGATAATGGGAGCCCTTTGATTGAACTTTGTATAGAAAGGGGTTTAGTTATAGGTAATACATATTTTAAGAAAAAGAGGATAAATAAGTATACAAGATATGATGTAGGGCGAAATGATAGTAGTTTGTTGGATTACGTATTGGTAGATAAAAGACTGTTGAATAGACTTCAGGATGTACATGTTTATAGAGGGGCCACAGATATATCAGATCACTTTCTAGTTGTAGCTACACTGAAAGTAAAACGTAGATGGGATACAAGGAGAATAGAAGCATCAGGGAAGAGAGAGGTGAAGGTTTATAAACTAAAAGAGGAGGCAGTTAGGGTAAGATATAAACAGCTATTGGAGGATAGGTGGGCTAATGAGAGCATAGGCAATGGGGTCGAAGAGGTATGGGGTAGGTTTAAAAATGTAGTGTTAGAGTGTTCAGCAGAAGTTTGTGGTTACAGGAAAGTGGGTGCGGGAGGGAAGAGGAGCGATTGGTGGAATGATAATGTAAAGAGAGTACTAAGGAAGAAAAAGTTAGCATATGAGAAGTTTTTACAAAGTAGAAGTGATGCAAGGAGGGAAGAGTATATGGAGAAAAGGAGAGAGGTTAAGAGAGTGGTGAAGCAATGTAAAAAGAGAGCAAATGAGAGAGTGGGTGAGATGTTATCAACAAATTTTTTTGAAAATAAGAAAAAGTTTTGGAGTGAGATTAACAAGTTAAGGAAGCCTAGAGAACAAATGGGTTTGTCAGTTAAAAACAGGACAGGAGAGTTATTAAATGGAGAGTTAGAGGTATTGGGAAGATGGAGGGAATATTTTGAGGAATTGTTAAATGTTGATGAAGATAGGGAAGCTGTGATTTCGTGTATAGGGCAAGGAGGAATAACATCTTGTAGGAGTGAGGAAGAGCCAGTTGTGAGTGTGGGGAAGTTTGTGAGGCAGTAGGTAAAATGAAAGGGGGTAAGGCAGCCGGGATTGATAGGATAAAGATAGTAATGTTAAAATCAGGTGGGGATATAGTTTTGGAGTGGTTGGTGCAATTATTTAATAAATGTATGGAAGAGGGTAAGGTACCTAGGGATTGGCAGGGAGCATGCATAGTTCCTTTGTATAAAGGCAAAGGGGACAAAAGAGAGTGCAAAAATTATAGGGGGATAAGTCTGTTGAGTATCCCTGGTAAAGTGTATAGTAGAGTTATTATTGATAGAATTAAGAGTAAGACGGAGAATAGGATAGCAGATGAACAAGGAGGCTTTAGGAAAGGTAGAGGGTGTGTTTACAGTGAAACATATAAGTGAACAGTATTTAGATAAGGCTGAAGAGGTTTTTGTGGCATTTATGGATTTGAAAAAGGCGTATGACAGGGTGGATAAGGGGGCAATGTGGCAGATGTTGCAGGTGTATGGTGTAGGAGGTAGGTTTCTGAAAGTAGTGAAGAGTTTTTACGAGGATAGTGAGGCTCAAGTTAGAGTATGTAGGAAAGAGGGAGATTATTTCCTAGTAAAAGTAGGCCTTAGACAAGGATGTGTGATGTCACCGTGGTTGTTCAATATATTTAAAGATGGGGTTGCAAGAGAAGTAAATGCGAGGGTCTTGGCAAGAGGTGTGGAGTTAGAAGATAAAGAATCACGCATAAAGTGGGAGTTGTCACAGTTACTATTTGCTGATGACACTGTGCTCTTGGGTGATTCTGAAGAGAAGTTGCAGAGGTTGGTGGATGAATTTGGTAGGGTATGTAAAAGAAGAAAATTGAAAGTGAATACAGGAAAGAGTAAGGTTATGAGGATAACAAAAAGATTAGGTGATGAAAGATTGGATATCAGATTGGAGGGATAGAGTATGGAGGAGGTGAATGTATTCAGATATTTGGGAGTGGACGTGTCAGCGGATGGGTCTGTGAAAGATGAGGTGAATCATAGAATTGATGAGGGGAAAAGGGTGAGTGGTGCACTTAGGAGTCTGTGGAGACAAAGAACTTTGTCCTTGGAGGCAAAGAGGGGACTGTATGAGAGTATAGTTTTACCAACGCTCTTATATGGGTGTGAAGCATGGATGATGAATGTTGCAGCGATGAGAAGACTGGAGGCAGTGGACATGTCATGTCTGAGGGCAATGTGTGGTGTGAATATAATGCAGAAAATTCGTAGTTTGGAAGTTAGGAGGAGGTGCGGGATTACCAAAACTGTTGTCCAGAAGGCTGAGGAAGGGTTGTTGAGGTGGTTCGGACATGTAGAGAGAATGGAGCGAAACAGAGTGACTTCAAGAGTGTATCAGTCAGTAGTGGAAGGAAGGCGGGGTAGGGGTCGGCCTAGGAAAGGTTGGAGGGAGGGGGTAAAGGAGGTTTTGTGTGCGAGGGGCTTGGACTTCCAGCAGGCATGCGTGAACGTGTTTGATAGGAGTGAATGGAGACAAATGGTTTTTAATAATTGACGTGCTGTTGGAGTGTGAGCAAAGTAACATTTATGAAGGGATTCAGGGAAACCGGCAGGCCGGACTAGAGTCCTGGAGATGGGAAGTACAGTGTCTGCACTCTGAAGGAGAGGTGTTAATGTTGCAGTTTAAAAACTGTAGTGTAAAGCACCCTTCTGGCAAGACAGTGATGGAGTGAATGATGGTGAAAGTTTTTCTTTTTTGGGCCACCCTGCCTTGGTGGGAATTGGCCAGTGTGATAATAAAAAAAATAATAACATTACTGTGACAGGTAGTGTGGTTCATACATTGCTGTGACAAACAGTGTGGTTCATACGTCACTGTAACAAGCAGGGTGGTTCATACATTACTGTAACAAGCAGTGTGGTTCATACATTACTGTAACAAGCAGTGTAGTTCGTACATTACTGTGATAAACAGTGTGGTTCCTACGTTACTGTAACAAACTGGATGGTTCATACATTACTGTGACACGCAGTGTGGTTCATACGTTATTGCAACAAACAGTGTGGTTCATATTTTACTGAGATAAGCACTGTGGTTCAAAAGATACTGAGGCAATCAGTGTGCTTCTTATATTACTGTGACAAACAGCATGGTTTATACGTTTCTTCAGAATGAGCTGAGTGGCTCATAAGAAACTGTTACTGTGACTCAGCCATTGTGGTCCAGTTATCTAATGAACCACGTTTCCCTTCACTCCGGCTGAACCACAAAAAAGTTCACTGTGTGTCCTTCAGTTTACAAATTCACTCTTATGAACGTGTACTCATTCTAGCACACTCTCTGAACCTGCTCACTATTACTCTCACACACTTACTTATTTACCTATTATTTTCTATCCAGAGTTTATCCCCACCAAATTGTCGCACACATCCTATTATCCTTCAATACACTCACTATGCTATTCGTGAGAGTATTGAAGCTTAGCTTACCCATCCCCATAAGGGGTGGGGTGAGGTGATTGTTTTGGGTGGGTGGCACTCAATCGTGCCTCTCACATTCTGAGAGGTATACACAAATACAGTTACACAGATTATCATACATAGCAACATATGTGTAGAGAACCTGGGATAACCCAAAAAAAGGCAGACAGGGTGACTTATTTCCATTGGGGTTCTTTTACCTTATTATTATAATATAAACGTTATAATATTTTATTCTAAAATGAAGATAAAATCTTATTATCATACTAAAAAGGCTATCAACTACACGAGGGTCATTAAGACTATCTACAATACGAGGGTCATTACTAGGAATAAGGTCAAATTACACATGTGTTAACTAAAAAATAAAAAATCATTCCCCTCCCTTTCTGTAGCTACATTCATCAGACACCTTTTGGCACTCTTCTTGAACTGGTTCATGCTATGACTGGCTTTGACATGTGCAGGCAGTCTGTTCCATTCCTTTATTACCGTACAATAAAAGGTGCTTGAAGCCTGGCAACTGACTGTGGCTACTACAAAGTTGTGCTCTCTCCCACTAGTACTATGATTGCTCTAGTTCCCAACCTTGACAAAACTGACAGCAAGATATTCTGGACACTGTTTGTGAGCCATTTTATAAACATGATTTAGCTTCAGTTGTTTTACTCTGTCTTCAACATTCAGCATATCCAACTGCTGTAATTCATCCTGGCCTACATGTTCTCTTGGTCCCAGCCCCAGGATGAAGCTTACAATTTTGTTCTGGGTGATTTGCAGTCTATCTTTCATTTTTTTTGTTAAGGCAGAGTACCATGAAGAGCAAGCGTAATCCATAGGACACTGTATAAGGGCTAGACATAGGGTCCTGCGAGCCTCAGTAGGTAGACACTGCTCGTCTATAGAGGAACTTCAGTCTGGCATTCGCTTTCTTTACTATACTGTTCCCTATCAATTCTCCTGACATGCATGGGTCAAAGGGGATTCCCAGATATTTTACTGATCAAACCAAAGTGATGGGCTCCCCATTACACTGGACATTAAAATTATTTACCCTTCTCAGTTTATGTTTCGTGCCAAAGAGAATGGCTTTATTTTTCCCGAGGTGTAATGATAGTTTGTTGTTTACTAACCATTTGCTGCTAATACATTAGATATATCTTGTGGGTCTTTACCTGACACTAACAGAGCACTGTCATCTGCATACAGTAGGAGTTTGCACTTGACACTGATAGGCATGTCACTGATATAACATAAGAATAATAAGGGACCTAGAATACTACCTTGGGGAACTCCACATGCTATCAGCAGGGATTCTGATTCCGTTTTGTTGATTTTAACAATTTGTCTCCTGTTGCTAAGGTAGGACTTAAACCAGTCTACAGAACCAATACCGACAGCTTAAAGTTTCTTACATAATATATTGTGGTTGACAGTATCGAAGGCCTTTTGCAGGTCTAACTATGAGATTCCCCATTGTCATTTCAGTTCTCAGGTAATCCATCAGATTAATTAGGGAAGTGTCGGTTGAGTAAGATCTTCTAAAGCCCGATTGGCAGCTATGGAGAATGTTGTTGTCATTAAGGTACTTAACTACTTGAGAGTATACCGCCGTCTCTAGAATTTTGGATATTATACTGAGTATACTAACAGGCCTATAGTTGCTTACATCAGACCTACTATTTTTCTTGAAGATAGGAGTAACTCTGGCCTCCTTGAACCCCTCTGGTACGGTATTAGTGGTGATTGACAGATTTATTATGTGAGCAATAGGGATTGACAATTCAGAAGCACCATCTTTTAGGAACTTAGACGGGATGTTATCCGGACCAGTGCTCTTAGCTGGGTTTAACCTGCTTAGTTCTTTTTGAATAAAGTCATGAGATACACTTACTAGTTGACAACTGTTTGGGGTTACCCCTTTATTGGTATAGTATGTTTGAAACTTATCAGAGTCTGCGTTAAAGGTATTTGATGCAGCTGGTAGTTTACTTACTAGTGTTGATGCAACAGATGTGTAGTAGGAATTAAAACAATTTGCCACATTAGTTGTTTCGTGGCATACCTCGTTATCGATAGTGAGTACTATGTTAGACCTATCTACTGGCTTATGGCTATACCCCAACTGTTTCATTTGTTGCCAGAGCTTTCTAGGGTTATGCTTATACTCTTCAATTTTTGAGCAATAGTGCTTTGCCTTTGCTCCTTTTATAAGTCTCTTCACTCTGTTCCTCACATTTGAAATTCATTTAGTGCTGCAATGTCCTGTCTGTTTTAAATCTTTTTAGCAGCTGATCTCTGAATTTCATATTATCTAATATCTCAGTAGTCATCCAGGGTTCAGTTCTTCGTTTAATCCTAACCTCTTTAACTGGTGCAATATTATCAAGGATGGTAGTGAACACTGTTTTGAATGTTTCCCAGGCATCATTTACGTCCGTGCAACTTGTTGTCTCTGTCCAGTCACAATTGTGTAGTCTATTTACCAGTGTTTCTTTACTGTAGTTTCTAGTTGACCTTATTTTTATTATCATGTGTAGGCCTATCCTATCCCTAGTGATTTTCTTGGTGCAGTAGATGATGGAATGATCACTAAGGCCTGTGTTAATGACTGGCTAATGTTCTCAGCGCGGTTACAGAGTATGTGGTCAATTAGGGTGGCTGAGAACTGCGTGATCCGGGTTGGTGTATTAATTAGTTGAGTGTAACTATTTAAACCTAGAATTTGCTTATACCTTTTGCATAGCCAGTTATTTTGCTGCTGAAAACAGATATTGAAGATTCCCAGTATTATTGTCTCGCAATTGTTTTCAAGTCCGGATAAGACTGGAAAAGTCTTCTAAGAACTGGTCCTGGGTGGGATGGCGGCAACTAGTTCCTACTAAGATGGGTTTGGTCTTGGGAAGCAGCACTTCAAACCATAGAATCTCCAGTTTATTGTTATTTAAATCAGGTCTTGGGTTGTAAGCTAAGTCATTTCTAATGTAGGTACATACCCCACCACCCTAACTGTTCCTATCTAAGCGTTTTATATTGTAACTTGCTATTTTGACCTCGTCATCAGTCTCTGTATCATCCAACCAGGATTCAGGGATGGATATAACTGCCGCCCTAGTTCTGTTAGCTAGAATCTTAATCTCTGTCAATTTTGGAAAAAGTGATCTTGCGTTGACATGAAAAAAGTGAAGGCCTGTTTTCATGAAACAGTTATAATCATCAATATATGACAATGGGTCATTTGTATTAAAATTAAGTAAATCAATGTCATCATTGCTAAAGGGTAACTGTGCCAAAGTGCATTTGTTACACACAAATTGAATTCTGGCACCATTATTATAATTGTACATACATCCATCATGCACCCACCCCTTACACATTTTACATAAGGTGCCTTTTCTGTTTTTCATGCGTACTTTAATACAGTGTATGGAACTGTTTGGTAGTGTTTGAGATAATAAGAATGGCTGTATTGTCTCACATTGGTCTATGTATGCATTACATATGGAGTTAAGGTTATCATTCCTAGCTACTAGACCGTCATTACCACCGTCATTTATCTGTCTGTTTTGCCTCTGCACAATAGTTTGAGGTCCTGGATTAATTTGGATATCACCACTTAAGAGCGCTACAATAAGAGCTGTGTGCCACTGTTTTTGTTTAGGTATGCGGTGTTGCCATACCTTGCGGCGATAGTGACATTTACTTTTCTGGTAGGATGGCAACTGTTGGGCTTTTACTGTCCAGGGCGCTGTTACTTCATTCACCTTTTCCAGCCCCCATGACTGATTTCTTTCTTCATGGAATTGCAGGAGAAAGATAAATATAATTATGGCAGCCTGTAGCCCCTAATACCTGCCATTTTCACTATTCACTCCTTTACTCATATACAACAATATTTATTACTCTTTTCCACCCAGCAAACCCAGATCTCTGCTTTATTGTACCATACTCTTCATTGTACCATTCTCTAAGAAAACTTCCCTCATTTCTCGTGTTGTTATTTTTGCAACATTGCACATCTCTTGATGCACTGAGAAGTAAAAGTACTTCAGCTAAAGATTTCCACCCCCCTCCCCCCGTGGCTTGTTTCTCATATACAGTAGGACCCCTGTATCACTGATCCGGTGTCCGCTGTGGTGTTAGCATTATCAGTCAGCGTTTTCCGCGGTGGTGTCAGCGTTATCCGCGGTGGTGTCAGCGTTATCCGCGGTGGTGTCAGCATTATCCGCGGTGGTGTCAGCGTTATCCGCGGTGGTGTCAGCGTTATCCGCGGTGGTGTCAGCGTTATCTGTGGTGGTGTCAGCGTTATCCGCGGTGGTGTCAGCGTTATCCGCGGTGGTGTCAGCATTATCTGCGGTGGTGTCAGCGTTATCCGCGGTGGTGTCAGCGTTATCCGCGGTGGTGTCAGCGTTATCCGCGGTGGTGTCAGCATTATCCGCGGTGGTGTCAGTGTTATCCGCGGTGATGTCAGCGTTATCCGCGGTGGTGTCAGCATTATCCGCAGTGGTGTCAGCGTTATCCACGGTGGTGTCAGCGTTATCCACGGTGGTGTCAGCGTTATCCGCGGTGGTGTCAGCATTATCCGCTGTGGTGTCAGCGTTATCCGCGGTGGTGTCAGCATTATCCACGGTGGTGTCAGCGTTATCCGCGGTGGTGTCAGCGTTATCCGCGGTGGTGTCAGCGTTATCCGAAGGTGGTGTCAGCGTTATCCGCGGTGGTGTCAGCGTTATCCATGGTTTACATAAGCTTCAAAATATTGAGCTGGGAATTTGACGATTCATTTTTTTTAGTCCGATTTCATTCATGTTTTTTACTGTTTGAATAAAAGTGCATAAAAAATGGTCATATAAAGTTTTGTTAAGAACAGTCAGCGAACAAATGAATAAGAAAATATATAATGAAAATTGGAATTGGCAGCAAAATGGCACATTCTGGTAGTATGAAACTCATCATCTTCTCAACTGTTGTGGTGGTGATGGTGGTAATGTGTGGTGGTGGTAGTAATGGGTGGTAGTGGTGGTGGTAGTGGTAATGGATGGTGGTGGTAATAGGTGGTGGTGGTGAACATAAGAACATAAGAAAGGAGGAACACTGCAGGAGGCCTGCTGGCCCATACTAGGCAGGTCCTTTACAATTCATCTCACTAACAAAACATTTGACCAACCCAATTTTCAATGCCACCCAAGAAATAAGCTCTGATGTGAAAGTCCCACTCAAATCCAACCCCTCCCACTCATGTACTTATCCAACCTAGATTTGAAACTACCCAAAGTCCCAGCCTCAATAACCCAACTAGGTAGACTGTTCCACTCATCAACTACCCTATTTCCAAACCAATACTTTCCTATGTCCTTTCTAAATCTAAACTTATCTAATTTAAATCCATTACTGCGCGTTCTCTCTTGGAGAGACATCCTCAAGACCTTATTAATATCCCCTTTATTAATACCTATCTTCCACTTATACACTTCGATCAGGTCTCCCCTCATTCTTCATCTAACAAGTGAATGTAACTAAGAGTCTTCAATCTTTCTTCATAAGGAAGATTTCTGATGCTATGTATTAATTTAGTCATCCTACGCTGAATGTTTTCTAACGAATTTATGTCCATTTTGTAATACGGAGACCAGAACTGAGCTGCATAATCAAGGTGAGGCCTTACTAATGATGTATAAAGCTGCAGTATGACCTCTGGACTTCTGTTGCTTACACTTCTTGATATAAATCCCAGTAATCTATTTGCCTTATTACGTACGCTTAGGCATTGCTGTCTTGGTTTAAGGTTGCTGCTCACCATAACCCCCAAGTCCTTTTCGCAATCTGTATGGCTAAGTTCTACATAATTTAATTTATAAGTACTAGGGTTATGGGCACTCCCAAGCTTCAGAACCTTGCATTTATCTACATTGAACTGCATCTGCCACTTTTCTGACCAAGAATAGAGTTTGTTTAAATCCTCCTGAAGTTCCCTAACATCTACGTTTGAATCAATTATCCTACCTATCTTTGTGTCATCGGCGAATTTGCTCATATCACTAGTAATTCCCTCATCAAGATCATTGATATATATTATAAACAACAACGGGCCCAAGACTGATCCCTGTGGAACGCCACTTGTTACAGATCCCCACTCGGATTTAACCCCATTTATGGACACTCTCTGCTTCCTGTCAGTGAGCCATGACTCGATCCACGAGAGCACTTTTCCCCCAATGCCATGAGCTGCCACTTTCTTTAACAGTCTATGGTGCGGAACTCTATCAAAAGCCTTACTAAAATCTAAGTAAATAATATCAAATTCTTTATTGTGGTCAACAGCCTCAAAAGCTTTACTGAAGAAAGTTAATAAATTAGTTAGACAAGACCGGCCTCTTGTGAATCCATGCTTAGTATCATTAATCAAGCTATGCTTATCGAGATGGCTTCTTATAATCTCAGCTATAACTGACTCTAGTAATTTGCCTACAATTGAGGTCAGGCTTATTGGGCGGTAATTTGACGGTAACGACTTGTCCCCTGTTTTAAAAATAGGAGTTACATTAGCCATCTTCCACATATCAGACACTACACCTGTTTGAAGAGATAAATTAAAAATATTAGTTAATTGTTCACAGAGTTCCATTTTGCATTCCTTAAGAACCCTTGAAAAAACCTCATCAGGACCCGGCGACTTATTTTGCTTCAGTCTGTCTATCTGCCTCACAACCATCTCACTAGTGACTGTGATGTTACATAATTTATCTTCTTCGCGCCCACTGTAAAAATTAATTACTGGAATATTGTTAGTGTCTTCCTGTGTAAAAACTGAGAGAAAATAATTATTTAAAATCAAGCACATTTCATTCTCTTTGTCAGTAAGGTGCCCATAGTTATTTTTAAGAGGACCTATCTTATCTCTAACTTTTGTTCTATAGACCTGGAAAAAACTTTTTGGGTTAGATTTGGAATCCCTAGCAACTTTAATTTCATAGTCCCTTTTAGCTTTTCTTATCCCCTTTTTAATGTCCCTCTTAAGGTCAATATACTGATTCATAAGATGACCCTCACCTCTTTTGATACGCCTATAAATTCCTTTCTTATGCCCTAGTAGATATTTGAGCCTATTATTCATCCATTTTGGGTCATTTCTATTTGATCTAATTTCTTTATATGGGATAAACGTTCTTTGAGCAGCATGTATAGTGTTCAGAAAACTGTCATATTGATAGCTCTCTTCGTTACCCCAGTCAACAGATGATAAGTGTTCTCTAAGCCCATCGTAATCTGCTAAGCGAAAATCTGGGACTGTTACTGAGTTATCGCTACTATCGTACTTCCATTCAATGCTAAATGTAATTGATTTGTGGTCGCTAGCACCCAGTTCCTCTGAAATTTCTAAATTATTAACAAGGGATTCATTGTTTGCCATAACTAAGTCAAGCAGGTTATTTCCCCTTGTAGGTTCTGTCACAAACTGCTTCAAAAAACAATCCTGAAATACTTCTAAGAAGTCGTACGATTCTAAATTCCCAGTCAAGAAATTCCAATCAACATGACTAAAGTTAAAGTCTCCTAGAATTACTACATTATCGTGCCTTGTGGCCTTAACAATTTCCTCCCATAGTAGTTTCCCTTGGTCCCTATCTAAGTTAGGGGGACGGTATATCACTCCTAAAATCAGTTTTTCATGCCCCTCTGAAAATTCTATCCAAACAGACTCTGTATGTGTTACTTCAGACTTAATACCCGTTTTTATGCAACAGTTCAAGCGATCTCGGACATACAATGCCACCCCACCCCCCCTCCCAATACTTCTATCTTCTTGGAACAATTTAAAACCCTGAATATGACGTTCTGCAGGCATGTCCCGACTTTTTGAATTAAACCACGTCTCAGTTAAGGCAAATACATCAATGTTACCTACACTAGCAACTAATCTCAACTCGTCCATCTTATTCCTAGCACTACGGCAATTAGCATAATAAACATTGAAAGACTCTCCTTTCTCTTTACCCTTCCTGCTCATTTCTATTTTTCTACTAAACCTATTACTGTCCTTATCACCCAAGGTCCCTGGCTTTTCAATATCTATCTCGTTCTTATTATTACTAGTTCCCCTAGAACTCGTAATATTACTACACTGGGACTTCACTGTTTTCCTGCCAAAACCCATACCACTAACTATTCCTAGTTTAAAGTCCTAACTGCTCCCTCCACTGCAGTTGCCAGTGCTCCCACCCCACACCTAGATAAGTGAACCCCATCCCTAGCATACATGTCATTTCTGCCATAGAAGAGGTCCCAGTTGTCAATGAATGTTACCGCATTTTCCTTACAGTATTTGTCCAGCCAGCAATTGACACCAATTGCCCTGGACAACCATTCATTTCCAACTCCCCTCCTTGGCAAAATACCACATATGAGAGGGTTCCCACCCTTACTTCTAATTATTTCTATTGCTGACCTATACCTGCTAATCAGGTCCTCACTCCTACGTCTGCCAACATCGTTGCCTCCAGCACTGAGACAGATAATAGGATTGCTCCCATTACCTCTCATGATGTCATCCAGACGGCTAACAATATCCTCCATCCCAGCCCCAGGAAAGCAAACTCTCTGTCTCCTACTCCTGTCCTTCAAGCAGAACGCCCTATCCATATACCTAACTTGGCTATCCCCAACAACAACAATATTCTTACCTTCCTTAATGTCTTTCGTCGTGTCGTTCCCAGAAGTCAACTCACATTCGTCGTGGTAATAGGTCGTAGTGGTAGTAATGGGTGGTGGTAGTGGTAATGGGTAGTGGTGGTAATAGATGGTAGTGGTGATTGTGGTTATAGGTGGAAGTGGTGTTGGTGGTGGTGGTGGTGGTGGTGGTGGTGGTGGTAATGGGTGGTAGTGGTAGTGGTGGTAATAGGTGGTAATGGTGGTGGTGGTAATAGGTGATAGTGGTGTTGGTGGTAATAGGTGGCAATAGAGGTGGTGGTAGTGGGTGTTGGAAGTTGTTGCAACCCCTGAATGGGTTACAATGATTATTATGTATATATAATGTATATTACCTTTTCATATAATTTTATATTGCTTATATTTGCGATAATAGCTAAATCGTAAATGTATGACTTTATATTATTATTTGACTGTTATATTCTTATTTGACTTATGTTGTTAGGATGTACATAATATGTGCTCAAACTACTGTAATTATCGCTTGTCGCTCGTTATACTGCCGGCTTCTGAGCTGCAGTTGTCCACGTAGCTATCACGTGATCGAGGGGGGGTGTCCTCACCTCTCGTGAAGTTTTCAGTCTGCTCTAGACTCGCTTGCTGGTTGGACAGATTGTCTGTCTCATTATTCTTGTTAGTTCTGTAGAACTTTGTTCACAGAACATTGTAAAGACTTAGTGATTTTCGACGTTGTACTGAGGTTGTGTGTCACATAGACACTCTGAACATCTCAGGTCCTTAGCTATAGCTTCTGACCTAAATTTGTACTGATTTCTGTGTATTGTCACAGTCGCGTTTTTCCTATGCTGAACATAGATTCAGTAGTATGGGAGTTTTGTAACTTTTGTGGAGGATCTGCTGATGGTCCCTACTTAGTGTCGTTATATTATTTCCCAGTTCCTGATTCTGTGTCGTAGTCGCTTGATATTGCATTGCTATTGGGCTTAGCATTCTTTGTTGTTCAAGCAGACTGTTCGGGTTGCCAGTCGGTCAAGAAGTTAGTTTATTTGAGGACTTTGTCAGTCACTTGTTTAAGTCTTATTCGAGTCTTGAGACATAGCTAACTACTTAAGAGCACTTACACGCATACACACACTTGTACATATTTGTAATATCTTATTAAATGTTAATGTACCTGACGGTACTTAAGAATTATAAATGTGAAATGTGCTTTCAGCACAATAATATTGAACTCGAGAGATTGATTTTATTTTGATTACTGTAATTAATTTAATTTGATAATATACCTCTAGACAATTTACTACTTAATAAATTTATTAAATTTTAATTTCTCTAGTTAGTAGCCTACCAGTTGTAATCCTGAAGCACTATTGAATAATACTGATTTATAATGGATAATTGGACAAGGATACTGACTACTTGTTACGAAAACCCAGTAACAGGCTGGATGCTAGAAGGGCAGTCCTTTCTAGTATTCACTGGAGATCTCTAAGCTTTTAGAATCGCGTTTTTTGTAACAAATGGGGGCCTGTCCGGGAGGCTCTTGATCCAAGGTGTTGTAGAAATTATCCAGTTTGACATACTAGTGAATCTATGGACAAACACTTTGAGTACTTTCCTAATCTGAAGACTGAGTTTAGTCTTGTACAACATACCAGGTGGATGTATGTACCTGACTGAGTCTCTTGATCCAAGGAGATGGAAATACTGTTTATGAGTTCTAACTCTAAGACAACTAACACTAAAATTCCTATTAGGATTATAGTTTCCCATAATCACTCTCTCGTAGTACAATTATTTTCGTGATGTATGCCAAAGTGAAACAGTTAATTGATACTCTGACTTTGTCTGAGTTAAGTACGTTAAAACTTCAAACTTGTTGGCAAGTAGCCAAGTATCTCGGTGTGACGTATAACAGGAATTACACAGCTGAAACTGTCAGAGCGTTAATTAAAGATATATTGTTTCCTGCACATACAGAGATGTCTGATTATGATTCAGATTCAGAAAGTCTAGTGTCACAATTAGGAAGTATGACTCTATTTGATGAAGATGAAAAAGCAACTAGAGCAGAAGTGAGCCTAGTGTCCGAGCCTAGTGTAGATCAGTTCTCGCTCGCTCCTTCCTTCACTGACACTATAGTACAGAGTATAGCTGGTAGTATGACACAGCCTAATACTAGTACAGTGTATGATACACCTGTATCTACTTATCCTAGACCAGATCTAGACTCTCTAGAGACGGCTGGACCAAGTGTCCGACCTAAGGACCGTCCAGACCATGTTAATTTCCCTACTCCTCCATTACCCACTGGTCCTATCTCTCAGGAACAGTTTGAGAGGTTGGAACGCCTCATTATGTTGCAGACTGCACAAATTGAGGCACAGAGGAAATTGAACGAAGAAGATTTCCAAAGAGAAAATGTTCGTCTGTTAAGACAACAGACTGATATATCACAGGACACATTAAATGTGCAGAAAGCTGCATCCATGGTTCCTAAGTTTTTTGAAAGTGACTTAGACACCTATTTTGATGTGTTTGAGAACCAGGCTCGTGCTATGAACTGGCCACGTAAGCACTGGGCTACATTGCTTCATACTGCTTTGACGGGAAAAGCTCAAACCTGTACTGCAGCTTTGCCATTTGCTAAGTACATTAGTTATGATGCTGTCAAACAAACTATTCTAGAGACATATAACTTGTTACCTGTAAGTTATCAAAGAGCATTTCGTACGTTACAACGACGACAAGATCAAACTTGTGTAGAGTTTGCTTGTGAGAAAAAAGTTGCATTTGAGAGATGGTCTAGAGCTGCTAAATGTAACAACTACGACAGCCTTGTTCAGTTGTTACTACACGAAGAGTTTAACAACTGTATGCCTGCTGACATACAAGAATATCTGATCGATCATACTACCTCAGATATTCTGGAAACTGCAGCATTAGCAGACAATTACGAGATTTCTCACAAACTTGTACGTACTAAAACACAGAGAAACAAGGTAACTAAAAATTGTCCTAGAAGTTGGCAACCTAAATCAGCTGCTCAGTGCCGGCCTGATGTACCTGCTACTGTAACTTCTCGTACCTTTACCAGGAAAGCTCACAATCCTGAATCTGTCTCTGTGGCTAGACAGAAATCTGGTATCGAGAAGAAGAAAGTTAAATGTACCTATTGTAACAGGAAAGGACATACTAGAGAGTATTGCTATAAGTTAGAAAGAGATACGAGAAACAGTCGTGCGGCTGGTGCCCCCACTCAAGTCTTATCCTCTTCCGAGCAACAAAGACACCAAAATCTTAGCAATACCTCTGAACCTACTGTTTTAGATAATGTTACTCAGGATAGATGACTAGCGTCAGAAAGTGTATCTGACGAAAAGATTCGTTCAGCAATGAGTCCTTACTTTTCGAGAGATAAAGTAGGATTTGACGAATCACATCTAACTGAGATAATTTCTTTCAGAGACACTGGCAGTTATCTCACGTTATTAAGAGAAGATGTACTGCCCATAACTGACGATACCTATTGCAAGATAGATGTATTGTTAGAAGCCTATGGAGGGGCTGTTATAAAAGTGCCTCTGCACAAAGTTTATATTGAAACAAGCTATTATACTGGTTATATTTCAGTGGGTATATCCAGTGGTGTATTTCCCATCAGGTCAGTGGACTTGTTAATTGGGAACGATATCTTTCATGCTGGTATATGTAAAGAACCACTTGTGATTGATAATAACACTGATGATAATTATGCCATTGAAGCTTGTAGAGAGAAACCTATTTTATTTCCTCTCAGCGCAATTACTAGAGCTATGTCAAAGATACAACAACCATCCTTGTCTCCTGTTGATTTAGTTGATGACAATGATTTGGGGTTGAATATGTTGTTTAGTGACGCTCTGCGCCCCGGATCATTAACACTGACTCCCCCCGGTCATCAACCTAGTCAAGACACAACTGACGTTAAATTTCTTACTCATGATGATTTAATCAAGGATCAGTTTATTGATCAGTCACTGGAAAAACTGAGAGATATAGCAGTTACTGAGAGTGAAGCAAAGGATCTCGATAATTGTTACTATTATAGTAACGGTGTACTGATGGAGAAAAATACATGTAAGTTGTCAGCTGATAGTGTTTCCACACAGTCAAGCATCTAGTAGTGTTACCAGTTACATTTCGTGAACAAGCCATTGATTTTGCTCACAATAGTCCCATAGGAGGACATTTGGGTGTCAAGAAGACACTCGGTAAACTGGCAAAACATTTTACTTGGCCAAAGATGAAGGAAACAGTAGCTGATCATGTGCGATGTTGCCACGTGTGTCAAGTGACAGGCAAGCCAGCACACACACCTCCACCTGCGCCTCTCATTCCTATCACCGTGCATGGTGAACCATTCTCACGTCTTATTATTGATTGTGTTGGTCCTTTGCCTAGAACCAAACTAGGAAACCAATACTTATTTACTATTATGGACGCTGCAACACGCTATCCCGAAGCTATTCCTATGAGAAAAATTAATGCTCGTGCTATTGTGAGAGCGCTGATGAAATTTTTCTTCCAGGTTGGATTGCCACGAGAGATACAATCTGATCAGGGATTTAACTTCACTTCCAAGATCTTTCGTGAAGCATTATCCCACCTAGGAATAAAGTCTGTACTTTCAACCAGTTATCATCCACAGTCACAAGGGACTATAGAGAGATTTCATCAGACACTGAAGTCCATGATGAGAGCTTATTGTGAACATTTTTCTAGAGACTGGGATGAGGGTATACCTTTTCTTCTGTTCGCTATGAGAGAAAGTGAACAAGAAAGTCTCGGATTTAGTCCGTTTGAATTAATATTCGGACACCAAGTGCGTGGTCCTCTCGCAGTGTTAAAAGACGTGTGGACAGGAAAATCAAATCCATCATTGAGTACTTCACCTTCATTAATGCAGCAACATTTGACAGCCGCTAGAGAGCTAGCTTCGAAAAACCTAGTTTCAGCCCAAGCTAGAATGAAGCAACATTATGACAAGCGTGCTGTCTCTCGTTCTTTTAAAGCAGGAGATAAGGTGATGGCTCGGAAATTAGTACCAGGTCATGCTCTACAAGCCAGGTATGATGGTCCCCTGGAAGTAGTGAAAAAGCTTAGCGACGTAAATTATTTGGTACGTACGCCTGGGAAAAAGAAATCTAATCATGTGTACCATGTTAACCAGCTTAAGGCATACTACTCTAGTCCTCTACCTACTACTTCTATTCTTCCTAGGACAGAGGAAGAAAACGTCAGTCTACCTGACATCTCTAGAGGTATAGAGGTGCGTTTAGAAAATTCAGTGACTCTACAGTCACTAGATGATTTTCTTAGTAACCTTGGGATTGATAAAGCTGGTGATATTAAAAACATGATTTTGAATTTCCATGAATTGTTCGGTGATGTTCCTAAACGTTGTACTCTGGGTGTACATGACGTTGATGTACAGGGAGCATCACCCATTAAGCAATCACCATATAGGATGAGTCCAACAAAGCATAAAGCATTGAAAAAAGAGGTTGATTTTCTGTTATCTCACGGACTTATTGAGCGCAGTAAAACTCCATGGGCATCTCCCTGTATTTTAGTGCCTAAACCTGACGGTAGTTTCAGGATGTGCACTGATTACAGGAAAGTGAACTCTGTCACCTTGCCTGATGGTTATCCTCTACCTCGCATTGACGACCTTATTGATCGTGTGTCAGGAGCCTAGTTTGTCAGCCGTTTAGATCTCTTACGAGGCTATTATCAAGTCCCGCTTACTGAACGTGCTCAAGAAATATCTGCTTTTACTGTTCAAGATGGATTGTTTAACTACCTCGTCACCCCCTTCGGCCTATGTAACGCGGCTTCTTCATTCCAGCGTATAATGAACGAGTTGACCCACAACTTGGAAGGAGTAGAAGCCTACCTTGACGACTTAGTGGTGTACAGTGACGAGTGGGAACAGCACTTGACGCGTCTCAGAGCATTGTTTGAGAGACTGGCGCACTACAACTTCACTGTTAACTTAGCTAAATGTAGTTTTGGTCAAGCCAAGATTACCTATCTAGGCTTTTGTATCGGCCAAGGTGAGGTTGCTCCTATTGAGGATAAGGTTCGTGCAATTTCTGAATTTCCAGTGCCACAGGATAGGAAGGGAGTACAGAGATTCCTGGGTATGGCAGGATATTATCGCAGGTTCTGTCCAAACTTTTCTCAGATTGCAGCTCCTCTCACTGAGCTTACTAGTAGCAAAGTTCAGTTCACCTGGACTAGAGATTGTTCAGACTCGTTCAAAAGGTTGAAGCGCTTGCTATCCTCTGCTCCTGTGTTGAAAAGTCCTAATTTCAATCTTCCCTTCTTTTTACATATAGATGCGAGTGGTTATGCAGTGGGCGCTGTGCTGCTCCAACAGTCAACATCCACTGATATTCTCCATCCTATATGTTACTATTCATCTAAGCTTAAACGACACCAGAAAAATTATGCCACTATTGAGAAAGAGGCTCTAGCTCTTGTGGTGTCCTTGGAACATTTTGACGTGTATTTGGGCACTTCCCCATTTAAAATTAACGTTTTTACAGACCACAATCCACTCACTTATATAAACACCATGAAAAGTAAAAATGCTAGGATCATGAGGTGGGCCCTCAGAATCCAACCTTATTCTATTAGTATAAAACACATAAGTGGTCATTGTAATGTAATTGCTGACGCTCTGTCTCGTCCTTAATAATTATCAGTTACATTAAATTAACGTAATTTTATGCCCAAATACCTTTTGTTACTTGCTATGTCAAATTCAGTAAAGTAACTTAATCCCTCCAGCCCATATTAACTGTATATACTCATGTCATGTCTAATTATTATATTTATGTATTTACAGTATTGTTGTGTGAGGAGGAGACAAGCCGAGTGTTGAGTGGGTAGTGTTGTGTGGGCGAGGTACTGCGTGACGCAACACTGTCCTGCCGCAGACCCCCCCCTCCTCACTACACACCTTAAGCTGTTTCATACTCAGATGTTCATACTGCCTAGCATTCCACAACCACTACTTAAGAGTGGAATGCAGTCTCCTCTACTATGATCGAGCCTCAACGTGCCCTCCTTGTCAGCGCTATCCAGTCTCTACACTGATGTACATAACCATGAGTATGAAGAGATACGATACGGTGTACTGCCCTAGTACTAGGGACATATCCTAGTGACGGACGCTGTGAAAGACATTAATGCAACTCCTAGTGCGACCCTCTGTCGTGTTGGGGGGGGTGTTGCAACCCCTGAATGGGTTACAATGATTATTATGTATATATATAATGTATATTACCTTTTCATATAATTTTATATTGCTTATATTTGCGATAATAGCTAAATCGTAAATGTATGACTTTATATTATTATTTGACTGTTATATTCTTATTTGACTTATGTTGTTAGGATGTACATAATATGTGCTCAAACTACTGTAATTATCGCTTGTCGCTCGTTATACTGCCGGCTTCTGAGCTGCAGTTGTCCACGTAGCTATCACGTGGGGTGGGGGGGTGTCCTCACCTCTCGTGAAGTTTTCAGTCTGCTCTAGACTCGCTTGCTGGTTGGACAGATTGTCTGTCTCATTATTCTTGTTAGTTCTGTAGAACTTTGTTCACAGAACATTGTAAAGACTTAGTGATTTTCGACGTTGTACTGAGGTTGTGTGTCACATAGACACTCTGAACATCTCAGGTCCTTAGCTATAGCTTCTGACCTAAATTTGTACTGGTTTCTGTGTATTGTCACAGTCGCGATTTTCCTATGCTGAACATAGATTCAGTAGTATGGGAGTTTTGTAACTTTTGTGGAGGATCTGCTGATGGTCCCTACTTAGTGTCGTTATATTATTTCCCAGTTCCTGATTCTGTGTCGTAGTCGATTGATATTGCATTGCTATTGGGCTTAGCATTCTTTGTTGTTCAAGCAGACTGTTCGGTTTGCCAGTCGGTCAAGAAGTTAGTTTATTTGAGGACTTTGTCAGTCACTTGTTTAAGTCTTATTCGAGTCTTGAGACATAGCTAACTACTTAAGAGCACTTACACGCATACACACACTTACTTGTACATATTTGTAATATCTTATTAAATGTTAATGTACCTGACGGTACTTAAGAATTATAAATGTGATATGTGCTTTCAGCACAATAATATTGAACTCGAGAAATTGATTTTATTTTGATTATTGTAATTAATTTAATTTGATAATATACCTCTAGACAATTTACTACTTAATAAATTTATTAAATTTTAATTTCTCTAGTTAGTAGCCTACCAGTTGTAATCCTGAAGCACTATTGAATAACACTGATTTATAATGGATAATTGGACAAGGATACTGACTACTTGTTACGAAAACCCAGTAGCAGGCTGGATGCTAGAAGGGCAGTCCTTTCTAGTATTCACTGGAGATCTCTAAGCTTTTAGATTCGCGTTTTTTTGTAACAGAAGTAGTAATGGGTGGTGGTGGTGATGGAGGTAATGGGTGATAGTGGTAGTGGTGGTAATAGGTGGTAATGGGTGATAGTGGTAGTGGTGGTAATAGGTGGTAATAGTGGTGGTGCTAATAGGTGGTAATAGTGGTGGTGGTAATAGGTGGTAGTGGAGGTGGTGGTAATGGATGGTGGTGGTAGTGGTGGTGGTGGCGTTGGTAGTGATGGTGGTAATGGATGGTATTGGTGGTGGTGGTGGTAATGGGTGGTGGTGGTGATGGTAATGGGTGGTAGTGGTGATGATGGTAATGGGTGGTGGTGGTGATGATGGTAGTGAGTGGTGGTAATGTGTGGTGGTGGTGACGGTGGTAATGGATGGTAGTGGTGGTGGTGGTGGTGGTGGTGATGATGGTAGTGGGTGGTAGTAATGGACGGTAGTAGTGATGGTGGTAATGGATGGTCGTGGTGGTGGTGGTAATGGATGGTAGTAGTGATGGTGGTAATGGATGTTAGTAGTGGTGTTGGTTGTGGTGGTAATGGATGGTAGCAGTGATGGTGGTAATGGATGGCAGTGGTGGTGGTAATAGATGGTCGTGGTGGTGGTGGTAATGGATGGTCGTGGTGGTGGTGGTAATGGATGGTCGTGGTGGTGGTGGTAGTGGATGGTAGTGATGGTGGTAATGGATGTTCATGGTGGTGGTGGTGGTGGTGGCAATGGGTGATAGTGGTAGTGGTGGTAATAGGTGATAAAGGTGGTGGTGGTAATAGGTGGTAGTGGAGGTGGTGGTAATGGGAGGTGGAAGTGGTAATGGGTGGTGGTAATAGGTGGTAATGGTGGTGGTGGTAATGGATGGTGGTGGTAATGGATGGTGGTGGAAGTAGTGACGATGGTGTTGGTGGTGATAATGGGTGGTATTGGTGGTGGTGGTAAAGGTAATGGGCGGCAGTGGTGATGATGGTAATGGGTGGTGGTGGTGATGATGGTAGTGAGTGGTGGTAATGGGTGGTGGTGGTGACGGTGGTAAAAGATTTTGGTTGTGGTGGTGGTGATGATGGTAGTGGGTGGTAGTAATGGATGATAGTAGTGATGGTGGTAATGGATGGTCGTGGTAGTGCGTGGTAGTAGTGATGGGGGTAATGGATGGTAGTGGTGGTGGTGGTAGTGCGTGGTAGTAGTGATGGGGGTAATGGATGGTAGTGGTGATGGTGTTGGTAGTGGTGGTAATGGATGCTAGTGTTGGTAGTGTTGGTAATGGATGCCAGTGGTGGTAGTGGTGGTAATGGATGCAAGTGGTGGTAATGGATGCTAGTGGTGGTAATGGATGCTAGTGATGGTAATGGATGCTAGTGTGGTAATGAATGCTAGTGGTGGTAGTGGTGGTAATGGATGCTAGTGGTGGTAGTGGTGGCAATGGATCCTAGTGGTGGTAATGGATGCTAGTGTTGGTAGTGTTGGTAATGGATGCCAGCGGTGGTAGTGGTGGTAATGAATGCTAGTGGTGGTAATGGATGCTAGTGGTGGTAATGGATGCTAGTGGTGGTAATGGATGCTAGTGGTGGTAATGGATGCTAGTGGTGGTAATGGATGCTGGTGGTGGTAATGGATGCTAGTGGTGGTAATGAATGCTAGTGGTGGTAGTGGTGGTAATTGATGCAAGTGGTGGTAATGGATGTTAGTGGTGGTAATGGATGCTACTGGTGGCAATGGATGCTAGTGGTGGTAATGAATGCTAGTGGTGGTAATGGATGCTAGTGGTGGTAATGGATGCTAGTGGTGGTAGTGGTGGTAATGGATGCTAGTGGTGGTAATGGATGCTAGTGGTGGTAGTGGTGGTAATGGATGCTAGTGGTGGTAGTGGTGGTAATGGATGCTAGTGGGGGTAATTGTTACTAGTGGTCGTAGTGGTGGTAATGGATGCTAGTGGTGGCAATGGATGCTAGTGGTGGTAATGGATGCTAGTGGTGGTAATGGATGCTAGTGGTGGTAATGGATGCTAGTGGTGGTAGTGGTGGTAATGGATGCTAGTGGTGGTAATGGATGCTAATGGTGGTAATGAATGCTAGTGGTGGTAATGGATGCTAGTGTTGGTAGTGGTGGCATTGGATGCAGGTGGTGGTAATGGATGCTAGTGGTGGTAGTGGTGGTAATGGATGCTATTGGTGGTAATGGATGCTAGTGGTGGTAATGGTGATAATGGATGCTAGTGGTGGTAATGGATGCTAGTGGTGGTAATGGATGCTAGTGGTGGTGGTAGTGGTGGTAATGGATGCTGGTAGTGGTAATGGATGCTAGTGGTAGTAATGGATGCTAGTGGTGGTAGTGGTGGTAATGGATGCTGGTGGTGGTAATGGATGCTAGTGGTGGTAGTGGTGGTAATGAATGCTAGTGGT
Source organism: Cherax quadricarinatus (assembly GCF_038502225.1). Taxonomy (NCBI): domain Eukaryota; kingdom Metazoa; phylum Arthropoda; class Malacostraca; order Decapoda; family Parastacidae; genus Cherax; species Cherax quadricarinatus. The sequence goes on along the minus strand of NW_027195986.1, from coordinate 57,027 downwards.
GGTAATGGATGCTAGTGGTGGTAGTGGTGATAATGGATGCTAGTGGTGGTAATGGATGCTAGTGGTGGTAATGGATGCTAGTGGTGGTAGTGGTGGTAATGGATGCTGGTGGTGGTAATGGATGCTAGTGCGTGGAAATGGATGCTAGTGGTGGTAATGGATGCTAGTGGTGGTAATGGATGCTAGTGGTGGTAATGGATGCTGGTGGTGGTAATGGATGCTAGTGGTGGTAATGGATGCTAGTGGTGGTAATGTATGCTAGTGGTGGTAATGGATGCTAGTGGTGGTAATAGATGCTAGTGGTGGTAATAGATACTAGTGGTGGTAATGGATGCCAGTGGTGGTAATGGATGCTAGTGGTGGTAGTGGTGGTAATGGATGCTAGTGGTGGTAATGGATGCTAGTGGTGGTAATGAATGCTAGTGGTGGTAATGGATGCTAGTGTTGGTAGTGGTGGTAATGGATGCAGGTGGTGGTAATGGATGCTAGTGGTGGTAGTGGTGGTAATGGATGCTATTGGTGGTAATGGATGCTAGTGGTGGTAATGGTGATAATGGATGCTAGTGGTGGTAATGGATGCTAGTGGTGGTAATGGATGCTAGTGGTGGTAGTGGTGGTAATGGATGCTGGTAGTGGTAATGGATGCTAGTGGTGGTAATGGATGCTAGTGGTGGTAGTGGTGGTAATGGATGCTGGTGGTGGTAATGGATGCTAGTGGTGGTAGTGGTGGTAATGAATGCTAGTGGTGGTAATGGATGCTAGTGATGGTAGTGGTGATAATGGATGCTAGTGGTGGTAATGGATGCTAGTGGTGGTAATGGATGCTAGTGGTGGTAGTGGTGGTAATGGATGCTGGTGGTGGTAATGGATGCTAGTGGTGGTAATGGATGCTAGTGCGTGGTAATGGATGCTAGTGGTGGTAATGGATGCTAGTGGTGGTAATGGATGCTGGTGGTGGTAATGGATGCTAGTGGTGGTAATGGATGCTAGTGGTGGTAATTGATGCTAGTAGTGGTAGTGGTGGTAATGGATGCTAGTGGTGGTAATGGATGCTAGTTGTGATAATGGATGCTAGTTGTGATAATGGATGCTAGGTGGTGGTAGAGGTGGTAATGGATGCAAGTGGTGGTAATGGATGCTAGTGGTGGTAATGGATGCTAGTGGTGGTAATGGATGCTAGTGGTGTTAATGGATGCTAGTGGTGGTAATGGATGCTAATAGTGGTAGTGGTGGTAATGGATGCTAGTGGTGGTAATGGATGCTAATAGTGGTAATGGATGCTAGTGGTGGTAGTGGTGGTAATGGATGCTAGTGGTGGTAATGGATGCTATTGGTGGTAGTGGTGGTAATGGATGCTAGTGGTGGTAATTGATGCTAGTGGTGGTAATGGATGCTAGTGGTGGTAATGGATGCTAGTGGTGGTAATGGATGCTGGTGGTGGTAATGGGTGCTAGTGGTGGTAATGGATGCTAGTGGTGGTAATGGATGCTAGTGGTGGTAATGGATGCTAGTGGTGGTAATAGATGCTAGTGGTGGTAATGGATGCTAGTGGTGGTAATGGATGCTAGTGGTGGTAGTGGTGGTAATGGATGCTAGTGGTGGTAATGGATGCAAGTGGTGGTAATGAATGCTAGTGGTGGTAATGGATGCTAGTGATGGTAGTGGTGGTAATGGATGCTGGTGGTGGTAATGGATGCTAGTGGTGGTAGTGGTGGTAATGGATGCTAGTGGTGGTAATGGATGCTAGTGGTGGTATTGGTGGTAATGGATGCTAGTGGTGGTAATGAATGCTAGTGGTGGTAATGGATGCTAGTGGTGGTAGTGGTGGTAATGGATGCTGGTGGTGGTAATGGATGCTAGTGGTGGTAGTGGTGGTAATGGATGCTAGTGGTGGTAATGGATGCTAGTGGTGATAGTGGTGATAATGGATGCTAGTGGTGGTAATGGATGCTAGTGGTGGTAATGGATGCTAATGGTGGTAGTGGTGGTAATGGATGCTGGTGGTGGTAATGGATGCTAGTGGTGGTAATGGATGCTAGTGGTGGTAGTGGTGGTAATGGATGCTAGTGGTGGTAGTGGTGGTAATGGATGCTAGTGGTGGTAATGGATGCTAGTGGTGGTAATGGATGCTAGTGGTGGTAATGGATGCTAGTGGTGGTAATGGATGCTAGTGGTGGTAGTGGATGCTAGTGGTGGTAGTGGATGCTAGTGGTGGTAATGGATGCTAGTGGTATCATGTGGGAGTTCGAACACGTGGATAGGGTAAAGTAATACTCACGTAGGCTGGTAGTACGTATAATTACAGATAATGTGGGGAGGGCCCAAGAGCCGATCTCCTTGCTCACTCTCGTATAACTGACTGGCCGCCCACAGTACCCATATGTGAGGGGGTCTTTGAATACTGCTGTGGTCAGCACAATATGAATAGACAGTGACTCAGGCAGAGACGGTTGGTAGTGAGTCAACTACTGGTACACTGGTTACTGGTAACTGGTTACTACTACTGAGAGCTCGGCGACGCTAACGTATGTCGTCCCGACATACAACTAATACAACCTATAGATGGCAGGTGTACGGCTTGGGCTGATTCTATACAATGTCAAAGTACACAACAATTAAATATTATAATATACATAAGTAGAACATTGGAATGGAAGCTTACGTAACTGAAACTGTAATGCAATACAAGGTATAATATAACACAACTCATCGAAGAACCTCAACTTTGGGATTACACAATAAGACTGGTAATGGATGCTAGTGGTGGTAATGGATGCTAGTGCGTGGTAATGGATGCTAGTGGTGGTAATGGATGCTAGTGGTGGGAATGGATGCTAGTGGTGGGAATGGATGCTAGTGGTGGTAATGGATGCTGGTGGTGGTAATGGATGCTAGTGGTGGTAATGGATGCTAGTGCGTGGTAATGGATGCTAGTGCGTGGTAATGGATGCTAGTGGTGGTAATGGATGCTAGTGGTGGGAATGGATGCTAGTGGTGGTAATGGATGCTAGTGGTGGTAATGGATGCTAGTGGTGGTAATGGATGCTAGTGGTGGTAATGGATGCTAGTGGTGGGAATGGATGCTAGTGATGATAATGGATGCTAGTGGTGGGAATGGATGCTAGTGGTGGTAATGGATGCTGGTGGTGGTAATGGATGCTAGTGGTGGGAATGGATGCTAGTGGTGGTAATGGATGCTGGTGGTGGTAATGGATGCTAGTGGTGGTAATGGATGCTAGTGGTGGTAATGGATGCTGGTGGTGGTAATGGATGCTAGTGATGATAATGGATACTATTGGTGGTAATGGATGCTAGTGGTGGTAATGGATGCTAGTGGTGGTAATGGATGCTAGTGGTGGTAATGGATGCTAGTGGTGGTAATGGATGCTAGTGGTGGGAATGGATGCTAGTGGTGGTAATGGATGCTGGTGGTGGTAATGGATGCTAGTGGTGGTAATGGATGCTAGTGGTGGTAATGGATGCTAGTGCGTGGTAATGGATGCTAGTGGTGGTAATGGATGCTAGTGGTGGTAATGGATGCTAGTGGTGGTAATGGATGCTAGTGGTGGTAATGGATGCTAGTGGTGGTAATGGATGCTGGTGGTGGTAATGGATGCTAGTGGTGGTAATGGATGCTAGTGGTGGTAATTGATGCTAGTGGTGGTAGTGGATGCTAGTGGTGGTAATGGATGCTAGTGGTGGTAATGGATGCTGGTGGTGGTAATGGATGCTAGTGATGATAATGGATACTAGTGGTGGTAATGGATGCTAGTGGTGGTAATGGATGCTAGTGGTGGTAATGGATGCTAGTGGTGGTAATGGATGCTAGTGGTGGTAGTGGTGGTAATGGATGCTATTGGTGGTAATGGATGCTAGTGGTGATAATGGATGCTAGTGGTGGTAATGGATGCTAGTGGTGGTAATGGATGCTAGTGGTGGTAATGGATGCTAGTGGTGGTAATGGATGCTAGTGGTGGTAATGGATGCTAGTGGTGGTAATGGATGCTAGTGGTGGTAATGGATGCTAGTGGTGGTAGTGGTGGTAATGGATGCTAGTGGTGGTAATGGATGCTAGTGGTGGTAATGGATGCTAGTGGTGGTAATGGATGCTAGTGGTGGTAATGGATGCTAGTGGTGGTAATGGATGCTAGTGGTGGTAATGGATGCTAGTGGTGGTAATGGATGCTAGTGGTGGTAATGGATGCTAGTGGTGGTAATGGATGCTTGTGGTGATAGTGGTGTGTATCTTATAATTATATAATGTTAGAAATGTCTTATTGGTCATAATTTATCAAACTTCATCACAGGTTTGTAAATAATTGGCTAAAATATTTTTTATTTAAGGTGGAGGAAGCTGCATTTGGGCGGTGACGAAAATCATTGAAAAAATTTTGAAATACAATTAAACTTACCCCAGAAAAATAGTTAAATTTGGCAACATTTTGTTGTAAATCTCATTTTCTTTCGATGTTTCTAAAGAAAATAATATAATAATAATCGTAATCATAATACTATAATAATAATAATATAATAATTTTTATTAATAAAATTAAATAATAATATAGATCATTATTATTATTACCATTGGACATGATTACAAACAGGCACAAGAGTGTTCTTTGACGCACTGATTTAAAAAAGTATATTTATGATATTATTGACAATTTTATTATTTTCCTTTGCAAACATTCAAGACGTAAAGCCGTCAACAAACAAAGTTCCTTCATCAAGGGACTGCAGCACTCACAGTGACCAACTTAGAGGATCATTATGACAACAAAATATGGATCCCAGGTTATAACCTATTAAGATGCGATAGACTAACCAGGCAACAAGGATGGGGGGGGGAGGGGGGGGGCTTCCTCATAACAGAGTCGCTCATTTATTCAGAACTACTGAGCATCTCAAATGATAGAGTTGAAATTTTTGAGGAAAAGACTGAAAACCAAAATCTTGTCATTGTGGTAGTATACAAGCCTCCGGATGCAACTTCTCAGCAATTCCGGGAGCAGCTTTTGAAAACTGACCACTGTCTGGAAAATCTCCTAATTCCTGCCACAAACATCTTGCTACTTGGAGATTTCAACTTGAGATACCTAAAATGGAGGAGTGTAGCTAATAATATTTTAGCAGATATCACACCAGGACGTAACTCAGATGAAAATTCACACACACACACGAGCTATTAAATCTCTGCACCAAATTCACTTAAACCAGGAAATATTAATGCCTACAAGATAAGAAAATACGATGGACCTCATTTTCACTAACAACGACTATCTCATACGTAATATAACCATATCAAAGACAATACACTCAGATCACAACATAATAGAAGTACAGACATGTATGCACTGGGCTCCTGACTAGCAAAATATAATCACTCATGAGGGTGTCTTTACAAAATTCAACTTCAGTAACATAAATATACAATGGGAATAAGTTAACCATAAAACAAGCTGGGAAGATATCCTGGACAACACGGATCCGAACCTTTGCCTAGAAAAAATAAACTCTGTGGTTCTTGAGATCTGTTCAAGGCACATTCCATTAAGAGAAATGAAGAGACCTAAACTAGAGAGAGATAGATGCACCCCATAAAGTCAAAGGTGAAGAGTCACACAGTTGCTGAGAGGGACAAATATATCTGAAATATGAAGAGAGGCACTGGTCAATAAAATTGCAAATATCGAACTTAAGCTGAAGAAAACTTACAGGAGACAAGAATCGCAGGAAGAACTAATAGCCATAAAATAAAATGAAAAAAAAAAAATTCTTATGCTAGATCTAAGGGAAAAACATCCAGTATTGGGCCCCAGCTTAAGCGAGATGGGACATACACAGATGACAGCCAAGAAATGAGTGAAATACTGAAGTTCCAAAACTACTCAGTGTTCAGTGAGCCGTTACTCAGACTAAGGGTCGACAATCCAAATGAGTTCTTTACGAAAGAGACCCAAAATCTGGTCGTCTCAAAAATCTCGGATATTATCATAACACCACAAGAATTGAAAAGACAATAAATGATATGCCCATGCACTCGCGTCAGGCCTAGACTTATGGAACTCTATTCATCAGCTCCCACCAAAGTAATAAAAAAGCCAAACAACTATACTACTCCAGTAGATTCACAGACACTAGAGGAGATATAAAAAAGACCTGGAAAACACTCTCTCAGATTCTAGGGACCCACAAACTGAGAAAAACCAAGAATATTGTCCTAACTAAACCTAATGAAACACCACTACATCCCACTGACACAGCTAACAAGATAAACGACTTCTTCTCAAACATAGGATCTAATCTCACCAGTAAAATCCCACATACCAATGCCCATGCCGGGGACTACCTAGATGGAAATTTCCCTAATTCCTTCTATCTTGCACCAACTGAGCCCACGGAAGTCATTGAGATCATAAAGTCACTTAAAAATAACTCGGGGAATCTGTCTCATATCCCACCATTACTGTACAAGCTAGCGGCCCATGTCCTTTCGCATGCTATTTCATTACTTTTTAACAAGTCAATAGAGACTAGCACCTTCCCGAAACTACTCAAGATGGCAAGGGTTACACCAATACATAAAGGTGGTGACCCTACAGACTTAAACAACTATAGGCCAATATCTAACTTACCATTGCTATCCAAAATCTTTGAGAAACTCGTGCACAGGAGACTGTATTCATTTATAACGACTCAAAACATACTCAACCCCTGCCAGTTTGGATTCAGGAAAAATAAAAGCACTAATGATGCAATCATAAAAATGCTAGATCTGCTTTACACAGCATTGGAAAATAAGGAATATCCACTAGGAATTTTTATTGACCTAAGAAAAGCTTTTGACACAGTAAACCACGAAATCCTACTCCACAAACTTGACCACTACGGTATAAGAGGCCATGCGCTTGCTTATTTCAAATCTTACATTACTAATAGGTATCAGTACGTCACCATTAAAGACACAGCATCAGCAACACGGCCAGTTGATACTGGAGTTCCGCAGGGAAGTGTCCTTGGTCCCCTGCTCTTCCTCATATACATCAATGACCTCCCAAACGTATCCCAACACCTGAAACCCATTCTCTTTGCTGATGACACAACTTATGTCATCTCTCACCCTAATCTTGCCACCCTCAACACCATTGTGAATGAGGAGCTGATTAAAATATCGACTTGGATGACAGCCAATAAACTTACGCTTAACACTGACAAAACTTACTATATTATGTTTGGTAGCAGAGCAGGAGATGCACAAATTAACATTAAGATTGACAACACTCCAATTACCAGAAATAATGGGGGAAAATTCCTAGGCTTATACCTTGACAACAACCTGAATTTCAGCACCCATATCCGGCATATAGCCAAAAAAGTATCCAAAACGGTTGGGATCCTCTCCAAGATACGATACTACGTGCCGCAAAATGCCCTTCTCACACTATACCACTCACTTATTTATCCATACCTCACCTATGCTATTTGTGCTTGGGGATCAACTGCAGCAACACACCTAAAGCCAATAATAACCCAACAAAAAGCTGCAGTAAGAATAATCACTAAATCCCATCCCTGGCAGCACACCCCCCCACTCTTCAAAGATCTAAACTTACTCCCAGTTCAGTACATCCACACTTACTACTGTGCAATCTATATCTACAGGACCTTAAACTCTAAAATCAACCTTGACCTAAAACGCTTTCTTGATAGTTGTGACAGAACCCACAGGCATAACACCAGAAACAAACATCTCTACGACATTCCCCGTGTCCGACTAAACCTTTACAAAAATTCAATGTATGTCAAAGGCCCTAAAATCTGGAATACCCTACCTGAGAACTCTAGAACTGCAGACACATTCATCACCTTCAAAACTACCATTAGAAAACATCTTATCTCCCTGATACACCCTGTCAACTAACTACACGAATACCACCTGGTGGTTCACACTTACACTCGCTCACTCATTTGACCATAAACAGAAATATTAATCTCAGTCTTAAAATAATGAATCCTGTGATACTCCAATACTGAAACTATATACTGTGCCAAAACAAAAGCATTCACATTGCTAAACTCACAAACTAGTATTTAGTCACTTAGCCATAATACCAACTTACCTCATAATTTGTAATATTTTACAATTAAGAATAAAACTAAGTCTGCCCGAAATGCCTAGCCATGCTAAGCGTTCTAGTGGTACACTCTGTAATCACAATTTTACTACATGTAAACCAAACAATAACCAAATTTCTGTAAACTCAGCATTGTAATCCTTATAGAGAATAAACTTTGAATTTGAATTTGAATTTGAATTACCGACAATATGTTAAGTAAAAGGACACAAGTGCAGCTAATTTGACATTCATTGTGGCAACGTTTCGCTCTCCAGGAGCTTTATCAAGCCATTACAAACAATACATGGACACAGAGGGTATATAAAGACTCAGAGTGAGGTGCAATACTAGTGAGGTAACATTTCGATGTTCACTAGTGGTAGTAGTAGTAGTAGTAGTAGTGACAAAAGTAATACAATATGATAGAGCAATTGATTCGTACAAGAGTAAAAGGATATAAAAGCTATTACTTGGGTAACATAAAAATAGGTTGGACAAATATAGACTGGAAAGAGGCAGCTTGTTTCAGTGTTCACTCTCTGTAATGTGCTTTGTGTAGTATAACAGGAGATACTATGTGATGGCAGGGTTTACTGTTGTCAGGAGGATTCTTGCTAAGACTTCGGAGATGGTGAAGCTGCCGTTGTTTTGTTTAATTGTATTCGAAACAGCGATCAGTGCTGATTCGAGGCACTTGCGTCTGCGGAAATTAGTTTCTTTGATCACTAATTGGGCGTCTGTGAATTTCATGAGATGATTGGTGGAATTTCGGTGTTGTACACAGGCGTTGTTCAAGTTATCGTTCCTACATGCGTAAATGTGTTCATTGAGACGGGTGTAGAGGTTTCTTGCTGTTTCACCTACGTAAATCTTGTCACAGCCTCCACAGGGTATAGTATAAACTCCTGAATAGACTGGTTCGTGGTGCTTGGATTGTGTCCTGGCTAGATCCTTTATTGATCCTTCAATAAAGGATCTAACCAGGACACAATCCAAGCACCACGAACCAGTCAATGTACTATCAGGCTAAAGCCTGATAGTACAGATGTCTATGCCATTCCTGGTTACACAGCCATACACAACTGTAGGCCAGACCAACAAGGGGGTGGCACAGCCATATACTACTCAGACCAACTAGAATGTATCACTAATACTTGCACAAGGGATGAACATGGGGAATATATAATAGCTAAATTCAAATCCAAATACCTACAAAAACCTCTCACATTGATAAACATCTACAGAGTTCCACAGTCAAACTTTAGCCAATTTAGTCAAAACCTAGGAAGTATGATAACTGATGCACGCATGAACAAAGATCACTTACTACTCTCAGGTGACTTCAATATAAATCTCCTGCAAGACCAGGACCCACACGTTACTGAATTCACAAACAGAATGAGTAACTGTATGTTACTACCAACAGTAACAAAACCTACAAGAGTTACAGAGACTAGTGTTTCCCTACTTGACCACATCTGGACCAACACCATATCCCCTTTAAAATCAGGCATAATTACAGATAATACCACAGACCACTACCCTACTTTCCTCATAACAACTCTTGGTAAACTACCCCAAGACACTACTAAAGTCACCTTCAGACTTCACAATGAGGCAGCCATTAATAACTTCACAACAGCAGTAGCAAACATTGATTGGCACACTGAGCTAGAAATCTATACAGATATTGACGAATGTATTAATAATTTTCTAAAAAAGACCCAATACCTCTATAACAAGCACTGCCCTAAAAAAACTAAACAGATGACAGCTAAGAGACTGAACAGTCCCTGGCTAACACCCAGCATTCTCAAATCTATAAATACAAAACACCAATATGAAAAACAGTACAGAATGGGTCACAAAACCAGAGACCAAACAAAACGTTACTCGTCAATCCTAACCAGCCTGATAAGAAGGGCAAAAAAATTGTATTATGAGAACAGATTATCCAACTTACGAGGTGATATAAAAAAGACCTGGAAAACCCTATCAGAAATTCTGGGAACAAAAAAGATATCACGAAATAGCGAAATAAAATTAGCAAAATCAGATGAACCTCAACTCCCACCAACAGAAACAGCAAACAGACTTAATGATTTCTTCTCCACTATAGGACAAAACCTTGCCAATAAAATCCCAAGCTCAGATACCCCACCAAATGACTACCTCACCGGCAACTATCCGAAAACACTGTTCCTAGCTCCGACTAACCCATACGAAGTCTCCCTTATTATTAACGCACTAAAAAACAAGGCATGAGATTTAAATACCTTACCACCCTTTATATACAAAAAAGTGTCACAAGTGCTATCACCAATCATTGCAACACTCTTTAACAAATCCACTGAATCCTCCACCTTCCCTACAGTACTCAAAATAGCAAGGGTCACCCCGATCCACAAAGGAGGAGATCAAACAGAGTTGAATAACTATAGGCCAATATCCAACTTACACCCTCTCTCAAAAATCTTCGAAAAATTAATTCATAAACGAATCTACTCCTACCTTATCTCCCAAAACATACTCAACCCCTGCCAATTTGGATTCAGGCCTTATAAAAATACTAATGATGCTATTATACACATGCTAGAACATATATACACTGCAATAGAGAAAAAAGAAGTCCCACTGGGGATCTTCATTGACTTACGTAAAGCTTTTGATACAGTTGACCATGACTTGCTCCACGTAAAATTGTCACACTATGGTATAAGAGGGCACTCCCTCAACTACCTCAAGTCATACCTCAGCAACAGAAGCCAATATGTGTATGCAAATGGGGCAAACTCTTCTGCGCAACCAATTACAGTTGGTGTCCCACAGGGAAGTGTCCTTGGCCCTCTTCTCTTTCTTCTATACATAAATGACCTTCCAAATGCTTCGCAATTACTCAAACCCACACTATTTGCAGATGACACTACATACGTCTTCTCTCACCCGAGCCCAGTCACGCTAGCCAATACTGTAAATACCGAATTACAGAAAATATCTACCTGGATGAGGACTAACAAACTTACACTAAACATTGACAAAACCTACTTTATTCAGTTTGGTAACAGAGCTACAGATGTCCCTCTTAACATAATGATAAACGGATCACCTATCACAAAGCTAACAGAGGGAAAATTCTTAGGAATCCACCTTGATAATAGACTCAAATTTCATACACATATACAACAAATTTCTAAGAAAATTTCCAAGACTGTAGGCATACTATCGAAGATACGGTACTATGCTCCACAGTCAGCCCTCCTGGCCCTATATCACTCTCTTATTTACCCCTATCTCACCTATGGAATTTGTGCATGGGGCTCAACAACAATTAACCATCTCAGACCACTAATTACCCAACAAAAGGCTGCAGTTAGAATGATAACAAATTCTCACTACAGGCAACACACTCCACCAATATTCAATACACTAAACCTACTCACCATACAAAACATCCATACTTATTACTGCACCTATTACATACATAGAACACTTAACTCTGATATTAACCCTCCCCTCAAACATCTCCTTGCCAACCTCAACAGAACACATGACCATAACACAAGGCACAGATCACTCTTTGATGTTCCTCGTGTCCATCTCACACTATGCAAAAACTCAATGCACATAAAAGGCCCTAAAATCTGGAATTCATTACCTGTAAATATAAAAGAAACACTACCTGTTTATAAATTCAAGTCTCTTCTCAAAGATCACTTACTCACCCAAAACCAAATAAATACTGAATAACTGAACCTTATAAATTGTATATCTTAAATGTTTCTCACAATTATATCACATAAATGTTAAACCTAAAACCCAATCTAACTTTATTATTTTTTAAATACACTACCTAACAGAATACTCCATACGACTGAATGTACAACAATGCATACAACCATATGACCTGTCTTTGTAATACTCACTTGTGCTTTATAGTTATCTGTTTACATTAATGTTTTATCACTGATTTCATCATTGCTTAGTTAATCTTAAGTTAATTTTAAGCCAGCCCGTAATGCTATGCATAGTATAAGTGGCTTTGGCATGCTGCTCTTATCTGTATTTTTTTGTACCTCTGTATGTCTGCTCAAATTGTTAATAAATAAATAAATAAATAAATAAATAAATAAATAAGATCGCCAACCACCTAGATATCCACAAATTACACAACCCAGAGCAACACGGATTTATAGCAGGTCGCTCCTGTCTGTCTCAACTACTGGACCACTAGCAACAGGTCCTGGATGCTGTAGAGGATAAACAAAATAAAGATTTGAAAAAGCCTTCAACAAGTGTGACCATGGTGTAATAGCGCTCAAAATGCGTGATATAGGAATAGCAGGAAAAGTTGGTAGATTAATCTATAACTTCCTGACAAACTGAACACAAAGAATAATAGTAAACAATGTAAAGTCTGAGGCACCTACAGTGAAAAGCTCTGTTCCACAAGGCACTGTACTCGCTCCCATTCTATTCCTTATCCTCATATCTGACATAGAGATTGCGGATGACACCCGAATTGCCATGACAGTGATCTCCGTCGAAAACACGGCAAGACTCCAAGCGGACATCAACCAAATCTTAAAATGAGCCACTCAAAATAATATGAAGTTCAACGAAGAAAAATTTCAACTACTCAGATACGGAAAACTCGAGGAAATTAAAAATGTACCAGGGTATACGACAAATTCTAACCATACAATAGAGCGAAAAAGTAATTTGAAGGACCTGGGAATAATAATGTCTGAGGATCTCACCTTCAAAGACCACAACAATGTATCTACTGCATCTGCTAGGAAAATGATAGGATGGATAATGAGAACCTTCAAAATTAGGAATGCCAATCCCATGATGATTCTCTTCTAATTGTTTTCTTTCTCTATGCTGGAATACTGCTGTACACTAACTGGCCCCTTTAAGGCAGGCGAAATTGCTGACCTGGAGAGTGTACAAAGAACTTTCACGGCACACATAAGTATGATAAGGCACCTAAATTACTGGGAACGGTTGAAGTTCCTTGATTTGTATTCCCTGGAATGCAGGCGAGATACTTGATTATATAAACCTGGAAAATTCTAGAGGGATTAATACCAAACTTGCACATGAAATTCACTCCCCATGAAAGCAAGACACTCGGCAGGAGATGCAACATTCCCCCAGTGGAAAGCAGGGGTGCCACGAGTACACTGAGAGACAACTCAGTAAGTGTCAGGGGTCCAAGACTGTTCAACTGCTTCCCAACATACATATTGGGGATTACCAATAGACCCCTAGCTGTCTTCAAGAAGGCACTGGACAGACACGTAAAGTCAGTACCTGGCGAGTCGGGTTGTGGTTCATACGTCAGTTTGCGTGCGGTCAGCAGTAACAGCCTTGTTGATCAGACCCTAATCCACCACGTGGCCTAGCCTCAGACCGAGCAGCGGGAGCGTTGACAACCGAAATCCTCTCCAGGTATACTCCAGGTATTCTGTCTGACAGCTAGGCTCACCGGACTGCTTGTAATACCTAACCTTGGGCTACATTGAAACGCATCCAGTCACCTGGTGCCTTACCTCAGACATACCCGCTCAAACCAACTGTTTAATCAATAGCCCCCTTCCCATGGCTACACCGTTGCTGTACACCCAGCAACAACCCCACCAACCTTGCTCTATAAATCCCCCACTGCCACACGCCTTCACCCACACCATACCACGCAACTCCGCCCACATGCCTTCACCCACACCATCCCAGCCAACAACCGACCCCCACACAATCCACCCATGCAACAATTCCCCAGGTAGCCACAATGACTTAGTTACCCACCACACTCGTTAACACCAGCTGCATAATCACCTACCCAGTCACAGATCATCCAGTCACCACCCACACCAGGCCACTGACAAGCACACCTTTCACCCACACTATTTCCCCACAGCTTCAAGCCCACACAGCCTCACTCCCACAGCCCCATACCCACACTTTACCTATGTTTTCACGGCCCACATACCTTAACGTACCATCTACACTCCTAATCACGGAGACACCAGCCACCCTAATTACTGCCCACCCGCTCAGTCATCCATCATCCACATTACCACTCACACTGGACCACCAGCACTACCATCGACATGGTCACCATCACACTACCTCGATGCTTTGAGATCGGGTCCATCATTTTGAAACACCCTGTAAATATCATTCGCTACCTATCGCGTTTTCGAGATCCGTGGCAGGGATTGGAACGTATCCCCCTCGGATTAGGAGGTCCCATTGTATATCTATATATTTTATTATTTTATTATTAACACACTGGCCGATTCCCACCAAGGCAGGGTGGCCCGAAAAAGAAAAACTTTCACCATCATTCACTAAATCACTGTCTTGCCAGAAGGGTGCTTTACACTACAGTTTTTAAACTGCAACATTAACACCCCTCCTTCAGAGTGCAGGCACTGTACTTCCCATCTCCGGGACCCGAGTCCGGCCTGCCGGTTTCCCTGAATCCCTTCATAAATGTTACTTTGCTCACACTCCAACAGCACATCAAGTATTAAAAACCATTTGTCTCCATTCACTCCTATCAAACATGCTCAAGCATGCCCGCTGGAAGTCCAAGCCCCTCGCTCACAAAACCTCCTTTACCCCCTCCCTCCAACCTTTCCTAGGCCGACCCCTACCCCGCCTTCCTTCCACTACAAACTGATACACTCTTGAAGTCATTCTGTTTCGCTTCATTCTCTCTACATGTCCGAACCACCTCAACAATCCCGCACCTCCTCCTAACTTCCAAACTACGAATTCTCTGCATTATATTCACATCACACATTGCCCTCAGACATGACATCTCCACTGCCTCCAGCCTTCTCCTCGCTGCAACATTCATCACCCATGCTTCACACCCATATAAGAGCGTTGGTAAAACTATACTCTCATATATTCCCCTCTTTGCTTCCAAGGACGAAGTTCTTTGTCTCCATAGACTCCTAAGTGCACCGCTTACCCTTTTCCCCTCATCAATTCTATGATTCACCTCATCTTTCATAGACCCATCCGCTGACACGTCCACTCCCGAATATCTGAATACATTCACCTCCTCCATACTCTCTCCCTCCAATCTGATATCCAATCTTTCATCACCTAATCTTTTTGTTATCCTCATAACCTTACTCTTTCCTGTATTCACTTTTAATTTTCTTCTTTTACATACCCTACCAAATTCATCCACCAACCTCTGCAACTTCTCTTCAGAATCTCCCAAGAGCACAATGTCATCAGCAAAGAGCAACTGTGACAACTTCCTCTTTATGTGTCGTGCCGAATAGGTAAAACTTGCTATTTGGGCTTAAATAGCAACGCTCTTCATGCCGAGGAAGGCAAGCAAAAATTTGTGTATGAAATAATTTCCCAAAAATCATTCTGAACTTAACGAAAAAAATATGTTTCATTGTGTTTGTTTATTATTAAATTATTGTAAACTTATCTAATATATATTTAGTTGGATTAGGATAAATTAAATTGCAGTTGTTATAACATGGTTGGGTAACTTTTCTAAGGTTCTTTACGTTTGTACTAGTACACCAAACAGGAAGTAGAATGAAATTATCCTAGAGTCATCCACACCACCGTATGTCCTTGGGTAGCGAGTACAACTACCATTTCTGATTGATGCACTACTTTTAATGAATGTGTGGTTCTGTGGATTAAGGAGTCATGAGTTCTCGCCCACCATGAGGTAGGGCAAAGCAGCATTGGTTTGACTGACTCCTTGACTAGTCGCAGTGCTGCTCTGTACAGTCTGGAGAGAGTTCCGGGGGTCAACGCCCCCGCGGCCCGGTCTGAGACCAGGCCTCCTGGTGGATCAGAGCCTGATCAACCAGGCTGTTGCTGCTGGCTGCACGCAAACCAACGTACGAGCCACTGCCCGGCTGATCCGGAACTGACTTTAGGTGCTTGTCCAGTGCCAGCTTGAAGACTGCCAGGGGTCTGTTGGTAATCCCCCTTATGTGTGCTGGGAGGCAGTTGAACAGTCTCGGGCCCCTGACACTTATTGTATGGTCTCTTAACGTGCTAGTGACACCCCTGCTTTTCATTGGGGGGATGGTGCATCGTCTGCCAAGTCTTTTGCTTTCGTAGTGAGTGATTTTCGTGTGCAAGTTCGGTACTAGTCCCTCTAGGATTTTCCAGGTGTATATAATCATGTATCTCTCCCTCCTGCGTTCCAGGGAATACAGGTTTAGGAACCTCAAGCGCTCCCAATAATTGAGGTGTTTTATCTCCGTTATGCGCGCCGTGAAAGTTCTCTGTACATTTTCTAGGTCGGCAATTTCACCTGCCTTGAAAGGTGCTGTTAGTGTGCAGCAATATTCCAGCCTAGATAGAACAAGTGACCTGAAGAGTGTCATCATGGGCTTGGCCTCCCTAGTTTTGAAGGTTCTCATTATCCATCCTGTCATTTTTCTAGCAGATGCGATTGATACAATGTTATGGTCCTTGAAGGTGAGATCCTCCGACATGATCACTCATAGGTCTTTGACGTTGGTGTTTCGCTCTATTTTGTGGCCAGAATTTGTTTTGTACTCTGATGAAGATTTAATTTCCTCATGTTTACCATATCTGAGTAATTGAAATTTCTCATCGTTGAACTTCATATTGTTTTCTGCAGCCCACTGAAAGATTTGGTTGATGTCCGCCTGGAGCTTTGCAGTGTCTCCAATGGAAGACACTGTCATGCAGATTCGGGTGTCATCTGCAAAGGAAGACACGGTGCTGTGGCTGACATCCTTGTCTATGTCGGATATGAGGATGAGGAACAAGATGGGAACGAGTACTGTGCCTTGTGGAACAGAGCTTTTCACCGTAGCTGCCTCGGACTTTACTCTGTTGACGACTACTCTCTGTGTTCTGTTAGTGAGGAAATTATAGATCCATCGACCGACTTTTCCTGTTATTCCTTTAGCACGCATTTTGTGCGCTATTACGCCATGGTCACACTTGTCGAAAGCTTTTGCAAAGTCTGTATATATTACATCTGCATTCTTTTTGTCTTCTAGTGCATTTAGGACCTTGTCGTAGTGATCCAATAGTTGAGACAGACAGGAGCGACCTGTTCTAAACCCATGTTGCCCTGGGTTGTGTAACTGATGGGTTTCTAGATGGGTGGTGATCTTGCTTCTTAGGACCCTTTCGAAGATTTTTATGATATGGGATGTTAGTGCTATTGGTCTGTAGTTCTTTGATGTTGCTTTACTGCCCCCTTTGTGGAGTGGGGCTATGTCTGTTGTTTTTAGTAACTGTGGGACGACCCCCGTGTCCATGCTCCCTCTCCATAGGATGGAAAAGGCTCGTGATAGGGGCTTCTTGCAGTTCTTGATGAACACAGAGTTCCATGAGTCTGGCCCTGGGGCAGAGTGCATGGGCATGTCATTTATCACCTGTTCGAAGTCATTTGGCGTCAGGATAACATCGGATAGGCTTGTGTTAATCAAATTTTGTGGCTCTCTCATAAAAAATTCATTTTGATCTTCGACTCTCAGTCTGGTTAGCGGCTTGCTAAAAACTGAGTCATATTGGGACTTGAGTAGCTCACTCATTTCCTTGCTGTCATCTGTGTAGGACCCATCTTGTTTAAGTAGGGGCCCAATACTGGACGTTGTTCTCGATTTTGATTTGGCATAGGAGAAGAAATACTTTGGGTTTCTTTCGATTTCATTTATGGCTTTTAGTTCTTCCCGCGATTCCTGACTCCTAAAGGATTCTTTTAGCTTAAGTTCGATGCTTGCTATTTCTCTGACCAGTGTCTCCCTACGCATTTCAGATATATTGACCTCTTTTAGCCGCTCTGTTATTCTTTTCCGTCGCCTGTAAAGGGAGCGCCTGTCTCTTTCTGTTTTACATCTACTCCTCCTTTTTCTTAGAGGAATAAGCCTTGTGCATACATCGAGTGCCACCGAGTTAATCTGTTCTAGGCATAAGTTGGGGTCTGTGTTGCTTAGTATATCTTCCCAGCTTATATCGGTTAGGACTTGGTTTACTTGGTCCCACTTTATGTTTTTGTTATTGAAGTTGAATTTGGTGAATGCTCCCTCGTGACTAATCTCATTATGTCGGTCTGGGGCTCCGCGCATACATGACTGAACCTCAATTATGTTGTGATCTGAGTATATTGTTTTTGATATGGTGATATTTCTTATCAGATCATCATTGTTAGTGAAGATGAGGTCTAGTGTATTCTCCAGTCTAGTAGGCTCTATTATTTGCTGGTTTAAATTGAATTTTGTGCAGAGATTTAAAAGCTCGCGTGAGTGTGAGTTTTCGTCAAAGCTGCCTCCTGGTGTTATTACTGCAACAATATTATTTGCTATAATCCTCCATTTTAGGTGCCTTAAGTTGAAATCCCCCAGGAGCAAGATGTTGGGTGCAGGAGCTGGAAGGTTTTCCAGACAGTGGTCAATTTTTAACAGCTGTTCCTGGAATTGCTGGGATGTTGCATCCGGAGGCTTGTAGACTATCACAATGACTAGGTTTTGGTTCTCGACCTTTACTGCTAAAACTTCCACTACATCATTTGAGGCATTAAGCAGTTCTGTGCAAACAAGTGACTCTGCAATGTACAGGCCAACCCCCCCCCCTTTTGCCTGTTCACTCTGTCACATCTGTATAGGTTGTAACCTGGGATCCATATTTCGTTGTCCAAGTGATCCTTTATGTGGGTCTCAGTGAAAGCCGCGAACATTGCCTTTGCCTCTGCAAGCAGTCCACGGATGAAAGGTATTTTGTTGTTTGTTGCTGGCTTTAGACCCTGTATATTTGCAAAGAAGAATGTTATCGGACTGGTGGTATTGTTGGTACTGGGGGGGGGAATTTTTTTTCCGGCATTAGTATCTGTATCTGTTGGTTTGGAGTGGAGGCCATCGACTGTGGTTCCACTCCAGGAATGACTGGATTTGGTGTACGATTTCTGCCATTTCCTGCCAGTTTTTTTTCCTTCCTGGCACTAAAAAACCTCTCCCTCTTGAGTGGCTGTGGCTACCCAGGTTTTCCCATGGCCTGGATGTTTTGTATCTTTTTGTCCCCTTTAGATGGTATGCCTGGCAATTTAAGTTATAGCACAGTCTTTCCTGTACTGAAGAGGTACACAGTTCAGGGTGAAAAAGCTTACAGGAAGGGAGTTTGCATTTTCCTGTTGTCATATGGGCATGGCATTTCCTAGGGTGGTCATAGTTGCACGTCCCATCTGTTTTTCCAGATTTCCCATGCCAGCAGATACCGAGTGCATAGTATGTGCACAGGCTTGGTTTCCGTTTGCCTTGGGTTTCTGTGACTGTATTCCCTGTTGGTGCATGTTTCCCTGTCTTACTTCTATCCTCCCTAGCACCAACAATGGAGCTCCCACCAGTTGTTTTTGGTAATATATCCTCACTATTGCTAGTGGAGTCCTCTTGTTTGCTATTTCCTGCGGTATTTCTAGTTTGCAATATTGGTTTTATCATATCTTTGACTACACTTGTTTCCCTACTATGGCTCCTGTCCCCTATGAGGTCATTTATATGTATTCCTTCCTGCGTATAATTCCCGACTACCTGGACAAAATCTCCAGCTTCACCATTACTGTCTCCCAGGACAGCATCTCCAGCTTCCCCATTACTGTCTCCCAGGACAGCATCTCCAGCTTCACCATTACTGTCTCCCAGGACAGCACCTCCAGCTTCACCATTACTGTCTCCCAGGACAGCACCTCCAGCTTCCCCATTACTGTCTCCCAGGACAGCACTATCAGCCCCCCATTTACTGACTACCAGGACATCATCTCCAGCCTTACAGTTTCTGACTACATGGCCAGTATCAAGGGCAGTACCATTCAGCCCGGACTTTTTATGTTCCCATCTGTTGTAGAAAGCTTCCAGGTTTTCTATGAAAGCAGCTTTGATGTTGACCTCTTTTAATACCCTTGTGATTTTAGTCCACAGATTTATCTCATTTGGGCATACCCAAAAACACTTCCCTGTTTTAATACTGCTTGTAGCTAGTTCTTGGAAATCTGCACAAGGGGCGTGACACCAATTTCCACAGAAATGACAATTTATGCATGTGGAAGCCCGTTTGTTTGACTGACCACAGACTACACACAGCTTCATAATGATTTGAATGGTTGATTTACTGCAATTCTACTAGCAACCTCTTGAATATTCTATTAATAACCTGCTAGGTGGTGCACAACGAAACCGTTTGAAACCAGTCCAGGGTTCGGACCAGTCAAGGGTTCGGACCAGTCAAGGGTTCGGACCAGTCAAGGGTTCGGACCAGTCTATCTGATCTGATCAGTGGGTCACTTATTTAAACCATACTGGTCGGTGATTTGAGCTAACACATGAAGGATCTACTGGAAATTATCTACCCGAGTAATATGTGATTTGATTGATACAAAAGTATAACTTGCGTGTTGAAGAGCTCTCTCTCTCTCTCTCTCTCTCTCTCTATATATATATATATATATATATATATATATATATATATATATATATATATATATATATATATATATATATATATATATATATATATATATATATATATACCTGGAGTTTACCTGGAGAGAGTTCCGGGGGTCAACGCCCCCGCGGCCCGGTCTGTCACCAGGCCTCCTGGTGGATCAGAGCCTGATCAACCAGGCTGTTGCTGCTGGCTGCACGCAAACCAATGTACGAGCCACAGCCCGGCTGATCAGGAACCGACTTTAGATGCTTGTCCAGTGCTAGCTTGAAGACTGCCAGGGATCTGTTGGTAATCCCCCTTATGTATGCTGGGAGGCAGTTGAACAGTCTCGGGCCCCTGACACTTATTGTATGGTCTCTTAACGTTCTAGTGACACCCCTGCTTCTCATTGGGGGATGTTGCATCGTCTGCCAAGTCTTTTGCTTTCGTAGTGAGTGATTTTCGTGTGCAAGTTCGGTACTAGTCCCTCTAGGATTTTCCAGGTGTATATAATCATGTATCTCTCCCTCCTGCGTTCCAGGGAATACAGGTTTAGAAACCTCAAGCGCTCCCAGTAATTGAGGTGTTTTATCTCCGTTATGCGCGCGTGAAGGTTCTCTGTACATTTTCTAGGTCAGCAATTTCACCTGCCTTGAAAGGTGCTGTTAGTGTGCAGCAATATTCCAGCCTAGATAGAACAAGTGACCTGAAGAGTGTCATCATGGGCTTGGCCTCCCTAGTTTTGAAGGTTCTCATTATCCATCCTGTCATTTTTCTAGCAGATGCGATTGATACAATGTTATGGTCCTTGAAGGTGAGATCCTCCGACATGATCACTCCCAGGTCTTTGACGTTGATGTTTCGCTCTATTTTGTGGCCAGAATTTGTTTTGTACTCTGATGAAGATTTAATTTCCTCGTGTTTACCATATCTGAGTAATTGAAATTTCTCATCGTTGAACTTCATATTGTTTTCTGTAGCCCACTGAAAGATTTGGTTGATGTCCGCCTGGAGCCTTGCAGTGTCTGCAATGGAAGACACTGTCATGCAGATTCGGGTGTCATCTGCAAAGGAAGACACGGTGCTGTGGCTGACATCCTTGTCTATGTCGGATATGAGGATGAGGAACAAGATGGGATCGAGTACTGTGCCTTGTGGAACAGAGCTTTTCACCGTAGCTGCCTCGGACTTTACTCTGTTGACGACTACTCTCTGTGTTCTGTTAGTGAGGAAATTATAGATCCATCGACCGACTTTTCCTGTTATTCCTTTAGCACGCATTTTGTGCGCTATTACGCCATGGTCACTTGTCAAAGGCTTTTGCAAAGTCTGTATATATTACATCTGCATTCTTTTTATCTTCTAGTGCATTTAGGACCTTGTCGTAGTGATCCAATAGTTGAGACAGACAGGAGTGACCTGTTCTAAACCCATGTTGCCCTGGGTTGTGTAACTGATGGGTTTCTAGATGGGTGGTGATCTTGCTTCTTAGGACCCTTTCAAAGATTTTTATGATATGGGATGTTAGTGCTATCGGTCTGTAGTTCTTTGCTGTTGCTTTACTGCCCCCTTTGTGGAGTCGGGCTATGTCTGTTGCTTTTAGTAACTGTGGGACGACCCCCGTGTCCATGCTCCCTCTCCATAGGATGGTAAAGGCTCGTGATAGGGGCCGAATAGGCAGAACTTGCGATCTTGGCTTAAATAACAACGCTCATCTTGCCATATAGGACAAGCGAAAATTTGTTTATGCAATAATTTCGCCAAAATCGTTCTTAACCTATCGAAAAAAAATATATTTCACTGTGTTTGTTTAGTATTAAATCACTGTAAACAAATCTAAAATATATTTAGTTGGGTTATTCTAAAATAAATTGTTCTTGTTATAATAAGGTTAGGTAAGTTTTCTAAGATTCTTTTGTAGCAAAATTAAAATTTTTTACATTAACATTAATGAAAAAAATATATCTTTAAACGTATAAAAGAAAATTTTAAGAAGGCTTTAATTTTAAATGAGTTCTTGCTAATTGACCAGTTTTACATATTCGGCACGACATATATATATATATATATATATATATATATATATATATATATATATATATATATATATATATATATATATATATATATATAATTTACATACAGTGGAACCTCAAAAATCAAACTTAATCCGTTCCAGGAGCTAGTTCTAATTTCGAAAAGTCTGAAATTCGAATCAATATTTCCCATAAGAAATAATGGAAATACAATTAATCCGTTCTAGAAACCCAAAAATATTCACACAAAAAATACATTTTATAGAGATTAATTACAGTTTCACATACCTATAAAATAACATACATATAAAATAATACATACATATAATATAAAATATAAAATAACATTTTTACTTACCTTTATTGAAGATTGGCGATGGCATCTGGAAGATAGGGAGGAGGAGAGGGAGTTGGGTTTAGTGTTTGGAAGGAGAATCCCCCTCCATGAGGACTTCAGGTAAAGCCCTCTCTGGGGTTACTTCCCTTCTTTGTCTTTTAATGCCACTAGGACCAGCTTGAGAGTCACTGGACCCCTGTCGCACAAAATAACTGTCCAGAGTCCTCTGTTTCTGGTGCCTCTGTAACATTTTCCTAAAATGGGACATGGTTCTGTCACTGAACTTGTTGCAAAGATGGCTTGTTTCAGCTTGCTCAGGGTGGTACTTCTGCACAAATATTTGGACATCATTCCACTTGGCACAAATCTCCTTAATCTTTGAAGAAGGCACCTCATCCACTCCCTCTTCCTTCTCCTCTGAAGCAAGTTCCTCAGCTGTGGTTTGATACTGCTCCAGATGAAGCTCTTGCACCTCTTCAGTGGTTAGCTCTTCCCTGTGGTCCTCCACCAACTCTTCCACATCCTCACGACTCACCTCCAACCCCAGGGTGTTCCCCAATGCCACAATAGAATCCACAACAGGCAGAGGGTGAGCTGGGTCAATGTCAAGGTCAGCCTCAAACCCTTCAAAATCCCTCTTATGGACACAATCTGGCCACAATTGTCTCCAAGCAGAGTTCAAAGTCCTGGAAGTCACTCCCTCCCAAGCCTTGCCTATAAGGCTTATGGAGTTGTAGATGTTGAAGTGATTCCTCCAGAACTCTCTTAGGGTCAACTTAGTGTCTGTGGTCACTTCAAAGCACTTTTCAAACACTGCTTTTGTGTAGAGTTTTTTGAAGTTAGAAATGACCTGCTGGTCCATGGGCTGGAGGAGAGGAGTTGTGTTAGGAGGCAAGAACTTCACTTTTATAAAACTGAAGCCCTTAGACAAGAGGTCTAATAAGTTTGGAGGATGAGCAGTGTGAGGGAAAAGTTCAATAGATAGGAGTAGCGAGGGAGTATATAGTAACAATAGTTTCATTGCCGGCTACTTGTTAAGGTAGGGTAAGTTTAGCTCCCGCTATTCCCCCTTTTTCCCCCACCCCGAAAGTGATAGTTTGATTGCCGGCTGCTTGTTAAAGTAGGATCAGTCTAGCTCCCACTATCCCTTCCCCTCCCTCTTTCCCCCCCAAAAGGTGACGTGTGGGGCTCCGGTCCAAACAGTAATCACTCGACTGGCAGCTCCCAGCACTACTGTAAGTACATGCCTGCTCATATTCTAGTGGACTTATTGGTTGAAAGCATCACTTTTGACCAATAATAAACTTAGTCCTTTCAGTCTTGCTCTATGTTAAATGTCTTAATAATCACCACGTCTTTTAGGTATTGTACTTATCATGGAGAGTGATTTCTTAAGCAGTGGGTAACCTGTCTCTCTTTCCAGATTGGAATGACAGAATGGGTCACCTGCCAACCAACGAGTAGAATTGAAGGAGACAGACTAACGTCCTGAGACGTCCCATGTTTTATCTACTTGCCTGTGCACATGTATGAAGAATCAGGACGTAACCCCTCCTCACTGCAGCGGTAAAGAACCTGATTTCCTGTCATCTGGATAGATTATTTACAGCTATAGACTCTGTGAAGAACGAGCCGGTGGGTTGTCACCAACACCTGCGACCCCTTCCCCCCCCACATCATCAGGAATGGCTACGACTTCAACAACACACAGTGTCACCAACACCAGACACCCAAGTTTTATATATATTAGCGTTGAATTCAGATATCACTTATATTTTTCATTTTTCATTTTCTTTAATGTAGGATCAATATTTCATATTTAAGTGTTTCATATTTTGTATCTTCTAAATAATTAAGTGTTTATGTTTGTCAGTTTTTATTCTTTTTCTATGCATTAATTTTCCTAGGAGGAGCCAGCCTTGGTAATACTGACTGAAGTTGTTACAGGGCTGAGTAAGCCTTCACAAGTGGCGACCTTGCCAGGATCAACTCGACTGAATCAAGATTCAACTCCATCTCGAATCTATCATTGGAACACCCCTCAAGGAAGGCTCCTTGACGCTGGTGAGGGGCTCTTGATCTAGGGAATTGGATCTGTGCTCCAGTTCCCTGAATTAAGCCTGAATGCCTTCCATCCCCCCATAGGCGCTGTATAATCCTACGGGTTTAGTGCTTCCCCCTTGATTATAATAATAATATCATTGGAACTTCAACGCCGCATGCCACAGACGGTTACCATCAGCCATGAGAAATCATTCTCTATGGTAGGACTACAGTACAGGTATTTAAAAGATTTGGTGATTGTTATAGTCTCAATTTATTGTAAGTCAAGTCAGGCAGGATATAATAGTTAATTCTGCCACCTTTTTTCGAGCTTGAAACACTTTGGAGGATTAGACTCTAGGGACCCGAGATTTTCCAGTGACAATTTGTTTCATTGAGCTCTTTATTATATCAAGAGAACTGTCGTAGGACACTCTTGATTTATTGGTGAGAAGATTGGATGGTCAAGGGACCCCATTCTACTTACTGTTTGCTCAGAGCCGGCATAGAACCCTTCGTTTTCATTAATACATATTGTTTAATTGATGCAGGGATCAAGCCCTCTGGTTTATTTGCAGTTTGAGCGGAGCAGGAATTGAACCCTCCGTTTTCTTTAATACCCGTTTCATTTCCCCTGAAAGTTTAAGTTATTCTTGCAAGGATGGAGGAATTCCAGTTTTGGATGAACGCTGAAAGTAAGTTAGCAATAACAGGAAAAAATTTAGAATTTTTCATTAGTGCTAAGATTCAGGAAAGAATTGAGAGAGGGAGAATTGAGAGAGAAAAGAGACAGTTAGAAAGACAAGAGAAAAAGGAGAGAGAGAGAATCGAAAGCAAAGAGAAAAAGGATAAAGAGAACCTTGAAAGACAGGAGAAAAATGAGAGTGATAGACTTGATCGTGAGGAGAGAGGTAGACTACGTGAGGAAAAAGTTAAATTAAGAGAACTTGAGGAAAGAGCAAAGGATAGAGAAGTTGAGGAAAAAGCTAGAGAACTTGAGTTAAGAGAGAGAGAAAAAGATCACGAGCTCGAAAAAGCTCGCCTTGAATTAGAGAATAAAAAGTTAACTTTTACACAACAACAATTAAAGGAGTAATTGAACATCATGCAGCTTGTGCACATATTCCAACAACTAATTTACCTCCCTTCACAGAGGGTGAAGGCATTACTTCATACATTATCAGGTTTGAAAATACCGCTACCCTCTGTGAATGGCCTGCTGACACCTGGGCTACCTAAAATGGAGGAATATAGCAAATAATATTGTTGCAGTAATAACACCAGGAGGCAGCTCTGATGAAAACTCACACTCACGCGAGTTTTTAAATCTCTGCACAAAATTCAATTTAAACCAGCAAATAATAGAGCCTACTAGACTGGAGAATACACTAGACCTCATCTTCACTAACAATGATGATCTGATAAGAAATGTCACCATATCAAAAACAATATTTTCAGATCACAACATAATTGAGGTTCAGTCATGTATGCGCGGAGCCCCAGACCGACATAATGAGATTAGTCACGAGGGAGCATTCACCAAATTCAACTTCAATAACGAAAACATAAAGGGGGACCAAGTAAACCAAGTCCTAATCAATATAAGCTGGGAAGATATACTAAGCAACACAGACCCCAACTTATGCCTAGAACAGATTAACTCGGTGGCACTCGATGTATGCACAAGGCTTATTCCTCTAAGAAAAAGGAGGAGTAGATGCAAAACAGGAAGAGACAGGCGCTCCCTTTACAGGCGACGGAAAAGAATAACAGAGCGGCTAAAAGAGGTCAATATATCTGAAATGCGTAGGGAGACACTGGTCAGAGAAATAGCAAGCATCGATCTTAAGCTAAAAGAATCCTTTAGGAGTCAGGAATCGCGGGAAGAACTAAAAGCCATAAATGAAATCGAAAGAAACCCAAAGTATTTCTTCTCCTATGCCAAATCAAAATCGAAAACAACGTCCAGTATTGGGCCCCTACTTAAACAAGATGGGTCCTACACAGATGACAGCAAGGAAATGAGTGAGCTACTCAAATCCCAATACGACTCAGTTTTTAGCAAGCCGCTAACCAGACTGAGAGTCGAAGATCAAAATGAATTTTTTATGAGAGAGCCACAAAATTTGATTAACACAAGCCTATCCGATGTTATCCTGACGCCAAATGACTTCGAACAGGCGATAAATGACATGCCCTTGCACTCTGCCCCAGGGCCAGACTCATGGAACTCTGTGTTCGTCAAGAACTGCAAGAAGCCCCTATCACGAGCCTTTTCCATCCTATGGAGAGGGAGCATGGACACGGGGGTCGTCCCACAGTTACTAAAAACAACAGACATAGTCCCACTCCACAAAGGGGGCAGTAAAGCAACATCAAAGAACTACAGACCAATAGCACTAACATCCCATATCATAAAAATCTTCGAAAGGGTCCTAAGAAGCAAGATCACCACCCATCTAGAAACCCATCAGTTACACAACCCAGGGCAACATGGGTTTAGAACAGGTCGCTCCTGTCTGGCTCAACTATTGGATCACTACGACAAGGTCCTAAATGCACTAGAAGACAAAA
The DNA here is from genome assembly GCF_038502225.1 of Cherax quadricarinatus. Classification (NCBI taxonomy): domain Eukaryota; kingdom Metazoa; phylum Arthropoda; class Malacostraca; order Decapoda; family Parastacidae; genus Cherax; species Cherax quadricarinatus. The sequence goes on along the minus strand of NW_027195986.1, from coordinate 29,464 downwards.
AGAATGCAGATGTAATATATACAGACTTTGCAAAAGCTTTCGACAAGTGTGACCATGGCGTAATAGCGCACAAAATGCGTGCTAAAGGAATAACAGGAAAAGTCGGTCGATGGATCTATAATTTCCTCACTAACAGAACACAGAGAGTAGTCGTCAACAGAGTAAAGTCCGAGGCAGCTACGGTGAAAAGTTCTGTTCCACAAGGCACAGTACTCGTTCCCATCTTGTTCCTCATCCTCATATCCGACATAGACAAGGATGTCAGCCACAGCACCGTGTCTTCCTTTGTAGATGACACCCGAATCTGCATGACAGTGTCTTCCATTGGAGACACTGCAAAGCTCCAGGCGGACATCAACCAAATCTTTCAGTGGGCTGCAGAAAACAATATGAAGTTCAACGATGAGAAATTTCAATTACTCAGATATGGTAAACATGAGGAAATTAAATCTTCATCAGAGTACAAAACAAATTCTGGCCACAAAATAGAGCGAAACACCAACGTCAAAGACCTGGGAGTGATCATGTCGGAGGATCTCACCTTCAAGGACCATAACATTGTATCAATCGCATCTGCTAGAAAAATGACAGGATGGATAATGAGAACCTTCAAAACTAGGGAGGCCAAGCCCATGATGACACTCTTCAGGTCACTTGTTCTATCTAGGCTGGAATATTGCTGCACACTAACAGCACCTTTCAAGGCAGGTGAAATTGCCGACCTAGAAAATGTACAGAGAACTTTCACGGCGCGCATAACGGAGATAAAACACCTCAATTATTGGGAGCGCTTGAGGTTCCTAAACCTGTATTCCCTGGAACGCAGGAGGGAGAGATACATGATTATATACACCTGGAAAATCCTAGAGGGACTAGTACCGAACTTGCACACGAAAATCACTCACTACGAAAGCAAAAGACTTGGCAGACGATGCACCATCCCCCCAATGAAAAGCAGGGGTGTCACTAGCACGTTAAGAGACCATACAATAAGTGTCAGGGGCCCGAGACTGTTCAACTGCCTCCCAGCACACATAAGGGGGATTACCAACAGACCCCTGGCAGTCTTCAAGCTGGCACTGGACAAGCACCTAAAGTCAGTTCCGGATCAGCCGGGCAGTGGCTCGTACGTTGGTTTGCGTGCAGCCAGCAGCAACAGCCTGGTTGATCAGGCTCTGATCCACCAGGAGGCCTGGTCACAGACCGGGCCGCGGGGGCGTTGACCCCCGGAACTCTCTCCAGGTAAACTCCAGGTAAGACCAGCCGGGCTGTGGCTCGTACGTTGGTTTGCGTGCGGCCAGCAGCAACAGCCTGGTTGATCAGGCTCTGATCCACCAAGAGGCCTGGTCACAGACCGGGCCGCGGGGGCGTTGACCCCCGGAACTCTCTCCAGGTAAACTCCAGGTTACAGCCTGGCCAGAACTTTCAACAGTTACAGGTAACACTTTCGTTTGTTCGACTTTTGGATAGAGAGTTCAGGAATTGATCACAGTTATGAATCTCTTAGAGACTTCATGGTTGCTGACCAGTTCCTGACAGCTCTTCCCCACCAGATAAGAACATTCATTAGAGAACGTAACCTGATTAAAGCTGAGGAAGTTGCTGAGGCCGCTGACTTGAATGCTGAGGCTCACAATTCCTATAAAGACCTAGAGGGATCGAACCCTAAGGACAAGGGTTCATCAGACCTTAAGAAATCAAAGCCTCTAGTGGAAAGTAAAGTGACTTCTTTTGTTCCTGTTTGTCATTTGTGTGGTGTTAAGGGACATAAACGTCCAGATTGTCCTTCTAAGAAGGTCCAAAAAGTTGTAAGATGTTTTAAAGACTGTAGTGACCAAGCACCCTTCTGTTCAGGAACAGTTAATGGACTTAATGTATCTACCATTTTACGAGACACTGGATGCACATGTATAGTCATTTCTGATAAGCTGTTCCCTAACCTTAAAGAAACTCATTCCTCTGCTATACTTTCAGATTACTTGGGCCGTACGGACACTTTTCCTACCATCTGTTGTTACATTAGGTCTAAATGGTTCACAGGTTGGTCTGAAGCCATACTAGCTCCCATCACTTCTTGCTCCGTACTAATAGGTAATGTAAAAGGTGCCATTCTTCCTTCTGAGGTTGACCTTTCATCACAAAAGATGGACATAAGCTTTTCAGATCCTCTTCCTGTAGAGTCAGAGAAGCCCCTCGAAAGTTCAGATGAGACAATGTCTCGTGAGATTCATGTGGGATTAAAAACCAGTGATGCTACTCTCGAAAGCGAGGTAGTAGGATCACCGGTTCACTTGTTAGATGAAAGTGAAGATATCACCTCCGATACTATAAATGTCTTGACTATGGCTCAGACCAAAGCCCAGGCTTCTCCTACTGTCCATCCTTTGATTTTTCCTGACTTCAAGCCTTTAGATATATCAAAGGACTCTTTTGTCAATTTACAACGTAATTGCCCTTCTCTTCAGAATTGCCATAATGCCGCTAAACAAAATCAAGTTATTCAAAGGAAAAACTTTTCATATAAATTTGAATATATAAAAGGTATCTTGTATAAGTCAGTATTCAAATTAAATTCAGATGAGATAGACTATTCCATCTTAGTTGTTCCAAGTCAATGCAGAGAGACTGTTCTTAAAATGGCTCATGACCTGCCAGTGGCCGGACATTTCTCGCATCGTAAAACCTTAAATAAAATTAGGGAAACCTATTTTTGGCCTAAAATGTCCTCAGATGTCACTACCTATTGTAGATCGTGTAAAGTTTGCCAACTGTCATCCTCCCGAGGTACCAGGCGAGTACCTATGGTCAAAAGGCCTATCTTTACGGTACCGATTAAAAGAGTAGCTATTGACATCGTTGGTCCTTTATCTACACTTTCATCTGGGGGACATAGATATATATTAACCTTAGTTGATTATGCTTCAAGTTTCCCTGAAGCCGTACCCTTAAAGACGGTAACTACTACAGAGGTGGCTGAAGCCCTTTTGTCCATCTTCTCCAGAGTGGGCATCATTAGAGAAATTTTGTCTGACCGTGGGACACAATTCACATCTGACTTAATGCAACATCTCTACCAACTTCTGGGAGTGAAGTCTCTCTTCACCACACCCTATCATCCCAGCTGTAATGGGAGGATTGAGCGCCAGCATTCGATTCTCAAGTCCATTTTAAGGAAACTTTGCTCCCTTAAACCTAAGGAGTGGCATCGTTACCTACCCTGTGCTTTGTTTGCCATGAGGGAAGTTCCCAGTGACTCTTTGGGGTTTTCACCTTTTGAACTTCTGTATGGTAGACAGGCCAGAGGTCCGTTGTCCATCCTTCATGACTTATGGACTAATGAGGAGGTAAATGCTAAGGTTCAGTCTTCTTACCAGTTTCTCCTTGACCTTAGATCCAAACTTGAGGAGACCTCTGACATAGTTTCGAAAAACTTACACTTGTCAATGGACCAGTACAAAACCTATTTTGATTCCAAAAGTCAGAGGAGAAGTTTTAAAGTAGGAGATGAAGTTCTTGCACGTTTGCCTATCAAGTCAAATAAATTATTAGTAGCATGGAAAGGTCCATATAAAGCATTAAAAATTTGTGGGAAAGTTGATTACCTCATAGAAGTCAAGGGGAAACCTAAGCTTTATCATATCAACATCCTTAAGAAATATTACCGAAGAAATTCGGTTAACTGCCTTAATAACTTTGACTTAGTGTTTCCACACGAACTCGATAAAACAACTGAAGAATGTAAAGTGTGCGTAATTGACACCTCTAACTTAGACTATGATGAACTACATGACTTGGTGACTCTTGACCACTCGGGCGCAACAAACGTTAATATTAATGAATCTTTGGATGACCATAAGAGACATGAACTACTTCAATGTGTGACTAACTTTTCAGACGTCTTTACTGATATTCCAGGTGTTACCTCCACGGTAGTCCATAAGATTGACTTAGTGACGGACAATGCTATCAAACGAAAATTATACCCAGTTCCAGTTCACTTTCGGGATGCATTTGACCGAGAGGTAGACAAATTATTAAAACTAAAGATCATTGAGCCTTCAGTATCTGCATATTGCTCACCAGTAGTCATGGTTAAGAAAGAGGATAATTCATATAGACTTGCTATTGACTTCAGAGGCTTAATGCTATAACTCGGTGGGATGCTGAGCCTATGCTCTTAATAGATAGCGATTTACACAAATTTTATGACGCTTCCTTCTTTTCAGAGATTGATATTGCGCAGGCATATCATCAAGTAATGTTAGATCCTTCTTCTAAGCAGTACACCGCTTTTCCTACACACCAAGGACTGATGCAATATAGAACTATGCCCTTCGGTTTGGTAACTGCCTGTGCTACCTATGTGAGACTGATGAGAAAGGTCTTGGGTAATATGCCAAATGTTTCAGTTTATTTTGATAACATTTACGTAATGACATCCACGTGGGGCGAACATATCCAAACATTAACATCAGTTTTGCGTAGGTTACGCTCACATGGCCTCACTGCCAAGCCGAAGAAATGCTTTCTTGGGTATAACAAGATTAGATATCTTGGACTGATACTTTCTAATAACTCTCTGCAGCCTCTCCCCAGTAAGATCAAAGATTTATTAGAATTTAAATTCCCCAAAACCAAGAAGCTCATGCGTAGCTTTCTTGGTTCTGCAAACTTTTATGCACGGTTTATCCCGAACCTTACTGATCTTACAGGCATCTTATCCGACTTCCTTAAAAAGTCTGTGAAGGAACCTCTTGAACTTTCCGACGTTGCTCAGGAAAAGTTTAATGAGATTAAAAATATCTTCTCGAAAGACCCTATACTTAAGATTCCAGATATTAATAAAACATTTTGTTTAAGAACTGATGCCTCCAATACTGGCTTAGGTGCGGTGTTACTACAATACCATGATGGTACTCCCTTCCCTGTATGCTTCCTAAGCCGGAAACTCCTTCCCGCAGAAACGAGATACTCCACCATAGAAAAGGAATGTTTGGCTCTTGTGTGGGGTATCTCCAAGCTTAAATTTTATCTACTGGGAAAAGAATTCATTTTAGAAACGGATCACAAGCCTTTGAAATACCTAGAAACTTTTAAGGGAACCAACAGTCGCCTCTTGAGGTGGACATTATCTCTCCAAGCTTTTAAGTTCCATATAGTGTATATCAGTGGTTCATCCAATTATTTCTCTGACTGGTTAAGTCATGACAGTCAGTAGAAGATTTGTTGTCTTACACGACTTTCACATATTAGAACTTTTTCCTCGCCTATTCTTCTTATACTCCTTGACTATAAGTCTTGGTATGGGGGAGTGTGAGGGAAAAGCTCAATAGATAGGAATAGTGAGGGAGTATATAGTAACAATAGTTTCATTGCCGGCTACTTGTTAAAGTAGGGTCAGTCTAGCTCCCACTATCCCTTCCCCTCCCTCTTTCCCCCCCCCCCCCCCGAAAGGTGACGTGTGGGGCTCCGTCCAAACAGTAATCACTCGACTCACAGCTCCCAGCACTACTGTAAGTACATGCCTGCTCATATTCTAGTGGACTTATTATATCTTCTAAATAATAAAGTGTTTATGTTTGTCAGTTTTTATTCTTTTTCTATGCATTAATTTTCCTGAAGAGGAGCCAGCCTTAGTAATACTGACTGAAGTTGTTACAGGGCTGAGTAAGCCTTCACAAGCAGGAGCATTGTCCATTAACAGGAGGCACTTGAGTGGCAATTTCTTTTCCTTGAGGTATTTTTTGACACTGGGGCCAAACACTTCACTGACCCACTCTTTGAAAATTTGTCTTGTGATCCATGCCTTATGATTAGCTTTCCACAAGACGCATAACTTGTTCTTAAAGACATTGTTTTTCTTAAACACTCTGGGATTTTCTGAATGATACACAAGTAAAGGCTTCACTTTAAATTCACCACTAGCATTTGCACAGAACAAAAGAGTTAGCCTGTCTTTCATAGGCTTGTGTCCTGGCAGTGCCTTTTCGTCCTGTGTGATGAAGGTCCTTTTTGGCATTTTCTTTCAAAACAAGCCTGTATCGTCATAATTAAACACTTGTTCAGGTTTCAATTCTTCACTGTCTATGTACCCCCTTAAACTCCTGTACAAACTTCTCAGCCGCCCGTTTGTGTGAACTGGCTGCCTCACCATGCCTTACAACATTGTGTATGCCACTACGCTTCTTAAATCTCTCAAACCAGCCTCTGCTGGCCTTAAATTCACTATCAGCACTGGTTCCAGGAGTTTTCTTTACCAGACCGGCATGCAACTTCCTTGCCTTTTTACAAATAATCGTCTCTGAAACACTCGCCTGCAATCTCTTTATCCTTGATCAACACCAGCAGCAACTTCTCAACCTCTTCAACTATTTGTGGTCTTTTTTTTGGTTAGCATATTAACACCTTGCGTGAGCGTGTTTGATAGGAGTGAATGGAGACAAATGGTTTTTAATACTTGACGTGCTGTTGGAGTGTGAGCAAAGTAACATTTATGAAGGGGTTCAGGGAAACCGGCAAGCAGGACTTGAGTCCTGGAGATGGGAAGTACAGTGCCTGCACTCTGAAGGAGGGGTGTTAATGTTGCAGTTTAAAAACTGTAGTGTAAGCACCCTTCTGGCAAGACAGTGATGGAGTGAATGATGGTGAAAGTTTTTCTTTTTCGGGCCACCCTGCCTTGGTGGGAATCGGCCAGTGTGATAATATAATAAAATATTAACACCTTTTGCAACATCACCTTCCTTGATTTGTTCTTTCTTTGCCAGGATAGAACCGATAGTTTACTTCTTTTTCCCATACATCCTGGCAAGCTCAATAAGTCTCACACCACTCTCATACTTCTGTATTATTTCCTTCTTCACATCTATGGTGTTTCTCACTTTCTTTACCAAAGGGGTACCACTAGCAAGTTTCTTTGGGCCCATGGCAGCTTATTTCACAGTCCCACAAGCACTAAACACAACGAAATAATCGTAAAATGTGTGAATGACAGCGCAGGTTAGTGTTCACTCAAGCATAAACAAAGCTATAGTGCTCACGCTGCCTGTGCGGGGATGCGGACAGAGCTGGCCAGCGGACAGGTCCCGTACCCGGCGGTCCGAAATTTGAAACGTGTTCGATTTTTGGTACGCAGTTTGTCCGAAAAAATGGTCTTATTTTCGAAACGTTCGATATTTGGAACGTTAGATTTTCAAGGTTCCACTGTATATATATATATATATATATATATATATATATATATATATGTAGGTTGGTAGGCAGCAACTACCCAGGGAAGTACTACCGTCCTGCCAGATGACTGTGAAACAGAAACCTGTAACTGTTTTACATGACGGTAGGATTGCTGGTGTCTTTTTCTGTCTCATAAACTCGCTAGATAACTGGGATATCTTGCTACTCCTACTTACAGTTTGGTCACGCTTCAGACATGCACATGCATATATAAATATACATCTAGGTTTTTTTCTCCTTTTTCTAAATAGCTCTTGTTCTTCTTTATTTCTTCTATTGTCCATGGGGAAGTGGAAAAGAATCTTTCCTCCGTAAGCCATGCGTGTCTTATGAGGCGACTAAAATGCTGGGAGCAGTGGGCTAGTAACCCCTTCTCCTGTAAACATTTACTAAAAAAGAGAAGAAGAAAAACTTTATAAAACTGGGATGCATGAATGTGCGTGGATGTAGTGTAGATGACAAGAAGCAGATGATTGCTGATGTTATGAATGAAAAGAAGTTGGATGTCCTGATTCTAAGCAAAACAAAGCTGAAGGGGGTAGGGGAGTTTCGGTGGGGAGAAATTAATGGGATTAAATCTGGAGTATCTGAGAGAGTTAGAGCTAAGGAAGGGGTACCAATTATTATGAAGGATCAGTTATGGAAGGAGAAAAGAGAATATGAATGTGTAAATTTAAGAATTATGTAGATTAAAGTAAAGGTTCGATGCAAAAAGTGGGTCATAATAAGCGTGGATGCACCTGGAGAAGAGAGGAATGTAGAGGAGAGAGAGATTTTGGGAGATGTTAAGTGAATGTATAGGAACCTTTGAACCAAGTGAGAGAGTAATTGTGGTAGGAGACCTGAATGCTAAAGTAGGAGAAACTATTAGAGAGGGTGGGGGAGGTAAGTTTGGGGTGCCAGGTGTAAATGATAATGGGAGCCCTTTGATTGAACTTTGTATAGAAAGAGGTTTAGTTATAGGTAATACATACTTTAAGAAAAAGAGGATAAGTATACAAGATATGACGTAGGGCGAAATGACAGTTTGTTGGATTATGTATTGGTAGATAAAAGACTGTTGAGTAGACTTCAGGATGTACATGTTTATAGAGGGGCTACAGATATATCAGATCACTTTTTAGTTGTAGCTACACTGAGAGTAAAAGGTAGATGGGATACAAGAATAGAAGCATCAGGTAAGAGAGGTGAAGGTTTATAAACTAAAAGAGGAGGCAGTTAGGGTAAGATATAAACAACTATTGGAGGATAGATGAACTAATGAGAGCATGGGCAATGGGGTCGAAGAGGTATTGGGTAGGTTTAAAAATGTAGTGGTAGTGTGTTCAGCAGAAGTTTGTGGTTACAGGAAAGTGGGTGCAGGAGGGAAGAGGAGCGATTGGTGGAATGATGATGTAAAGAGAGTAGTAAGGGAGAAAGTTAGCATATGAGAAGTTTTTACAAAGTAGAAGTGATGCAAGGAGGGAGGAGTACATGGAGAAGAAGAGAGGTTAAGAGAGTGGTGAATCAATGTAAAAAGAGAGCAAATGAGAGAGTGGGTGAAATGTTATCAACAAATTTTGTTGAAAATAAGAAAAAGTTCTGGAGTGAGATTAACAAGTTAAGGAAGCCTAGAAAACAAATGGATTTGTCAGTTAAAAATAGGACAGGAGAGTTATTAAATGGAGAGTTAGAGGTATTGAGAAGATGGAGGGAATATTTTGAGGATTTGTTGAATGTTGATGAAGATAGGGAAGCTGTGACTTCGTGTATAGGGCAAGGAGGAATAACATCTTGTAGGAGTGAGGAAGAGCCAGTTGTGAGTGTGGGGGAAGATCGTGAGGCAGTAGATAAAATGAAAGGTGGTAAGGCAGCTGGGATTGATGGGATAAAGATAGAAATATTAAAAGCAAGTGGGGATATAGTTTTAGAGTGGTTATTTCTATTATTTAATAAATGTATGGAAGAGGGTAAGGTACCTAGGGATTGGCAGAGAGCATGCATAGTTCCTTTGTATAAAGGCAAAGTGGACTAAAGAGTGCAAAAATTATAGGGGGATAAGTCTGTTGAGTATACCTGGTAAAGTGTATGGTAGAGTTATTATTGAAAGAATTAAGAGTAAGACGGAGAAATGGATAGCAGATGAACAAGGAGGCTATAGGAGAGGAAGGGGGTGTGTGGACCAGATGTTTACAGTGAAACATAAGTGAACAGTATTTAGATAAGGCTGTAGAGGTTTTTGTGGCATTTATGGACTTGGAAAAAGGCGTATGACAGGATGGATAGGGGGCCAATGTGGCAGATGTTGCAGGTGTATGGTGTGGGAGGTAGGTTACTGAAAGTAGTGAAGAGTTTTTACGAGGATAGTGGGGCTCAAGTTAGAGTATGTAGAAAAGAGGGAGATTATTTCCCAGTAAAAATAGGCCTTAGACAAGGATGTGTGATGTCACCGTGGTTGTTCAATGTATTTATAGATGGGGTTGCAAGAGAAGTAAATGCGAGTGTCTTGGCAAGAGGCGTGGAGTTAAAAGATAAAGAATCACACATAAAGTGGGAGTTGTCACAGTTGCTCTTTGCTGATGACACTGTGCTCTTGGGTGATTCTGAAGATAAGTTGCAGAGGTTGGTGCATGAATTAGGTAGGGTATGTAAAAGAAGAAAATTGAAAGTGAATACAGGAAAGAGTAAGGTTATGAGGATAACAAAAAGATTAGGTGTTGAAAGATTGGATATCAGATTGGAGGGAGAGAGTATGGAGTAGGTGAATGTATTCAGATATTTGGGAGTGGACGTGTCAGCAGATGGGTCTATGAAAGATGAGGTGAATCATAGAATTGATGAGGGGAAAAGGGTGAGTGGTGCACTTAGGAGTCTGTGGAGACAAAGAACTTTGTCCTTGGAGGCAAAGAGGGGAATGTATGAGAGTATAGTTTTACCAATGCTCTTATATGGGTGTGAAGCATGGGTGATGAATGTTGCAGCGAGGAGAAGGCTGGAGGCAGTGGAGATGTCGTGTCTGAGGGCAATGTGTGGTGTGAATATAATGCAGAGAATTCGTAGTTTGGAAGTTAGGAGGAGGTGCGGGATTACCAAAACTGTTGTCCAGAGGGCTGAGGAAGGGTTGTTGAGGTGGTTCGGACATGTAGAGAGAATGGAGCGAAACAGAATAACTTCAAGAGTGTATCAGTCTGTAGTGGAAGGAAGGCGGGGTAGGGGTCGGCCTAGGAAAGGTTGGAGGGAGGGGGTAAAGGAGGTTTTGTGTGCGAGCTGCTTGGACTTCCAGCAGGCATGCATGAGCGTGTTTGATAGGAGTGAATGGAGACAAATGGTTTTTAATACTTGACGTGCTGTTGGAGTGTGAGCAAAGTAACATTTATGAAGGGGTTCAGGGAAACCGGCAGGCCGGACTTGAGTCCTGGAGATGGGAAGTACAGTGCCTGCACTCTGAAGGAGGGGTGTTAATGTTGCAGTTTAAAAACTGTAGTGTAAAGCACCCTTCTGGCAAGACAGTGATGGAGTGAATGATGGTGAAAGTTTTTCTTTTTCGGGCCACCCTGCCTTGGTGGGAATCGACCAGTATGTTCTAAATAAATAATATATATGTGCAGGACAAGCCACTGGGGGGTGGAAATCTTTAGCTCAAGACTTTCACACTTCTCAGTGCATCATCAGAAGCTGTGCAATGTTGCAAAGGAGCAACCAAAGCAGGGAGAGAGGTCTCAGAGTAGCATAGGTGTCACTGTCAACGGTTACCCTTAGACTGAGTTAGTGGTCGGTGCCAACCCCACCCTACCATCATCCCCCTACTACCCATATGGGGGTAGGTGGGTTTCTGAGATGTCAAGTAGGAAATTATAAGATATAAAAAGTCAGCCTCAAGCTTATTCTATTCGTTAATAACAGGTCAAATGGTTTGAGAAAATCAGTTTCTCGTTAGATACTGTAGATATGGATAGCTATTATTCTGTGTGACCTTTTCAAATAATGAAAGGAAAGAAAACAGTGTGCTCTTTGTCCGTTTAAATGTCCTGCTCTGGGGTGCTCAAATGTTTTACCGATGTACTCAGAAGTATCTCTTCCTACATATTGTCTACTATTTTCTCAGTGGCTGTTAATATGCCATACGTTGGGACTTCTATGCCTCTCCGATAATATTTCTATGATCTAAATTCCACTAATACCCATTAACCTTTCCTTACGTTATCTTGTGTGTTTGTCACTGTATGGTACATTAACAGCTACAGGTGTTATATAACCTTCAAAACTGACGTTGTGTATAGTTTTTGGTACGTAGACACTGGACGGGCTTCACCAATCCATCAACCCACCTGGCACAATGAAAAATCCTGTGATTTTTGTATAGCATTGTTGTTTAAGATTGTGTACAATGGACTCTACAAAATAATTATCGAGCTTGTATAACCCATAATTTGAGTTGTATACTGTATTCCTTTCATGTTTCAAGAGGGAAGATTCTATTATGTTTCTTTCCATGACAGAACTGTCCTGACTGAGTATTTATGCTGGGCAATTCTGGTTTCCAGAAATTTACCTGTTTGACCGATATACGAGAGAGGACACTGAGTACATGGGGCTTTGTAAACCCCACCGACTTTGTTGGAGGGCGTGTTTTTAATCAGCCTTTGTTTCACTGTGCCAGTGTTTTTGAAAGCCAGGTTTATATTGATCTTTTTAAGCACCTCACGCAGGCAAGCCAGATTCTCATTGTATGGTAAAACGAGTACATTTTTCCTGGCCATCAATTCTTTACGTTCAGTCCTGTAGAAAGTCTTTGTTGCTGACATTAGTGCCTTCTCGACAAATCCTTAGGATATCTTAGTTTTGTGGATATGTTGAATATCTTGCTGATTTCGTCCTCCAGGTACTCTGGACTGCAGATGCGCAATGCTCTCAAAAACATTGTTTGGAACACACTCCTTTTTATCCTGGTTTCGTGGTTGGAATAGTAGAGAATGTATGCATACACATTGGACTTCCTGTAAACTGTGTATTTGAATTTCCTATCGATACGATGGATTAAAAAGTCTAGGAACGGCAAAGTGTTATTTATTTCATGTTCTGTGGTGAACATAATGGAAGGTACTAATCATTGAGTCTGGGAAGAAACTCATCAATGTTGTGATCATTAGGCCACAGGCAGAGAACATCTACATATCTGAACCAACTAGCTTTTTCTAGGAGAATATCTTTAAAAAGTCTGGTCTCATAGAATTCCATATAGTTTACTGAGTAAGGGGCTAAGGCTATTTCCCATTGCCATGCCTTGTTTTTGAGCATAGAATTTCTTTTCAAACACGAATTTGCAATCAGTTACACAAAGTTTTATCAATTCAATTATTGTTTTCGTGAGGAAGGGCATTGGGAAGTTTTCAAGTTCCTCTTCGAGGTACGAAAGCAAGTCAGGGACAGGAACTTTGGTGAACAGAGCTGTGACATCAAAGCTCACTAAAGAAAAGTCGTGAGGGAGATTTAATTTCTAAATAAGTGCCTAAGTGAACAGGTCCTACCGAAATCCCTACTGCAGAACAGGTTGGTCAGGCTAGGTACTACACCGTTCGATCAACTACACAGGTTAGTGCTCATTAAAAATATTGAATTAGTAAGACATGAAAAAAAGATGCTTTTCATTGAAATGAGAAAAACCAAGACGGTATTCTTTAATAAGATTCCCCAGTTTGTTATGATGGAGTTTGATGGATTGGTGACACCGCGTCAGTTTTGAAGGTTTTATAACACCTGTGGCTGTTAATGTACGATACAGTGACAAGCACACAAGATAACGTAAGGAAAGGTTAAAGGGTATCAGTAGAATTTAGATCTTAGAAATATCGGATAGGCATAGAAGTCCCCATGTATGGCATATTAACAGCCACTGAGAAAATAGTAGACAATATGTAGGAAGAGATAATTCTGAGTACATGGGTAGAACATTCGAGCACCCCAGAACAGGACATTTAAACGGACAAAGAACACACTGTTTTCTTTCCTTTCATTATTTGAAAAGGTCACACAGAATAATAGCTATCCATATCTACATTATCTAACCTGGAGTTTACCTGGAAAGAGTTCCAGGGGTCAACGCCCCAGCGGACCGGTCTGTGACGCAGCCTCCTGGCGGATCAGAGCCTGATCAACCAGGCTGTTTCTGCTGGCGGCACGCAAACCAACGTACGAGTCACAGCCCGGCTGGTCAGGAACCGACTTTAGGTTCTTGTCCAGTGCCAGCTTGAAGACTGCCAGGGGTCTGTTGGTAATCCCCCTTATGTATGCTGGGAGGCAGTTGAACATTCTCGGGCCCCTGACACTTATTGTATGGTCTCTTAACGTGCTAGTGACACCCCTGCTTTTCATTGGGGGGATGTTGCATCGTCTGCCAAGTCTTTTGCTTTCGTAGTGAGTGATTTTCGTGTGCAAATTCGGTACTAGTCCCTCTAGGATTTTCCAGGTGTATATAATCATGTATCTCTCCCGCCTGCGTTCCAGGGAATACAGTTTCAGGAACCTCAAGCGATCCCAGTAATTGAGGTGTTTTATCTCCGTTATGCGCGCCGTGAAGGTTCTCTGTACATTTTCTAGGTCAGCAATTTCACCTGCCTTGAAAGGTGCTGTTAGTGTGCAACGAGTACTTATTTTCTCAAACCATTTGACCTGTTATAAAAGAGTAGAAAAAGCTTTGGGCTGACTTTTTATATCTTATAATTTCCTACTTGACATCTCAGAAACCCTCCTACCCCATATTGGTAGTGGGAGGGATGATGGTAGGGAGGGGTTGGCACTGACCAGGTAAGGGTAACCGTGGCCAGTGACACCTACGCTACTCTGAGACCTCTCTCCCTATTCTAAACTTAGAAAAAAATCCCGTAGAAACCGTTAACAGCAATTTCAATAAAACAATAAAACTTCTACTGAAAGGCAACGATGAATTAGTCAAACAATTTACTTCCACTAATCCATCTTTACCTTACATGTATGAACAAATAAAAACACACCAACCAGGGAATCAAGTCAGACCAATTATTAGCTCCATAGGATCAGTTTTGTATAAATTATCCAAATGGCTTGTTGACATTTTGAGTCCTATTGTTGGCAAAATTTCTAACTTTAATGCTAAAAACAACATAGATTTAGTTGATAAATTAAGCTCCTTGACTGGCTTAAATGACTTTAACATGGTTAGTTTTGATGTTACTTCCTTGTTTACGAAAGTTCCTGTTGATGATTTATTAAGTTTCTTATCTGAAGAACTCGTTAATTATGATTTACCAGTGCCAGTTCCTACTATCATTAAACTTATTAAACTTTGCATTATTGATGCAAAATTTTTATTTAATAAGTTTTACACTCAGAAGTTTGGTATGGCAATGGGCAATCCTCTTTCACCTGTTCTTAGTAACTATACATGGAATTTTTTGAAACAAGGTTGCTTAACACAATCCTCCCTAATAGAGCTAAATGGTTCAGATATGTTGATATTTTGTCTTATACCCAAGAACGTAGATATACACCATTTCCTTGGCAAATTAGTTAGTTGATCTTGTTTGAGAGTTAGTTGCTCTTGTTTGAGAGTTAGTTGACTGTTGAGTTTAAAGAAAATAATTCATTGTCTTTTCTAGATGTTTTAATTATTAAGGGTAATAATGAATTCAAATTTAAAATGTACAGAAAACCTACAAATAACTGTTCCAATGTACACTATTATTCACATCAAAATAGAGTTAAACTGTTTTCTCATCAATGTTTTAGAGAGCTTTACGTATTTGTAGTCCAGAGTTCATAGATGAGGAAATATCCAAAATTTATGAAAAAGGTAATGATTTTAATTACCCAAGAAACTTAATTGATAAATCTTTTAAAAATGCTAGAAATATTTTTTACAACTTAAAAAGGGACAACCAACCTTATTCAACTAAAAATATGTTGGTTCTCCCTTACCATGAAAACTTGGTTGATATGCCTTCTCTTCTTAAGACTTTTAATATCAAAGTTGTATCTAAAAATGTTGATACATTAAAAAAAAAAAGCTTTTGACAAAGAATTCCCCCCAAAATGCTGACGGATGTCTATAAGATTCCTTGTAAAATTTGCGATAAAGTTTATTACGGTCAAACTGGTAAAAAGTCTCGAACTAAGATTAAAGCAACATAAATATAGCATTAGAACTGGACAAGATTCCAGTGCTCTATTTATTCATGCGAGAGATTTTAACCATCCAATTGATTTTTAAAAAATTGAGTTATATCAAGCAAGTCCATGGTTGACAGGAATGTAATTGAATCTTGTTTCATAAAAAGCAGTTTTGAAAATAATATGAATATTTCCTTTGGTTTATATAAATTAGATTTATTTATAATTAATAAAATTTGGGAAGAATTTAATAATACATTAAACAAATAATAAATCTTAATTGTTGGGTGGAGTACTAGGGTTGGGCAAATATTTTGTTAGTGGGATGAATTGCGATGGACCTGCCTAGTATGGGCCAACAGACCGGCTGCAGTGATCCTCCTTTCTTATGAGTCGGATGTCATCACGCGTCAGGTGTTTCTTTGTTGTGGGATGTGATGGTGAGGTGTAGTCTTGACCTTTTATATGCCTTCCTATGATGTATTGGTTTTATAGTTCCTTGATAATGTGAGAAGTCACGAAAGCTCTTGGAATTTCACTATTCTTTCACAGTTGTTATATATTTATATATGCAATATGATCACAGTAAACAGGTGATTTCAGAATATGCAAAACAACCACTCTGAAAGAATAGAGAAATTCCAAGTGCTTTCGTGACTACTCACATTATCAAGGAGCTATGAAAGTAAAGCATCCAAGGAACCTATATAAGGGGTCTGGCCAGCACCTCACTATCAGATCCCACAATGGTTAAACACTTGACGCGCGCCGACCCAACTTGGATAGGTTCTTTGCACAACTCACCCACAAACTATTCTACTAAAGAAAATTTAAAAATTATTTGTCCAGTGTATTATTAAATTCTTCCCAAATTCTATTAATTATAAATGGATCTAATTTATATAAACCAAAGAAAATATTCATATTAATGTCAAAACTGCTTTTTATGAAACAAGATTCAATTATATTCCTGTCGACCATAGACTTGCTTGATACTACATTCTCAACTTTTTGAAAATCAATTGGATTTTTAAAATCTCTTACATGAATAGAGCATTGGAATCTTGTCCAGTTCTAATGCTATATTTGTTTTAATCTTAGTTCGAGATTTTTACCAGTTTGACCGTAATAAACTTTATCGCAAATTTTACAAGGAATCTTATAGATACATCCATCAGCATTTTGGGGGGAATTCTTTATCAAAACTTTTTTTATTTTTTTTTTGAATACAACTTTAATATTAAAAGTCTTAAGAAGAGAAGGCATATCAACCAAGTTTTCATGGTAAGGGAGAACCAACATATTTTTAGTTGAATAAGGCTGGTTGTCCCTTTTTGGATTGTAAAAAGTATTTCTAGCAACTTTAAAAGACTTATCAATTACATTTCTCGGATATTTTAAATCATTACCTATTTCATAAATTTTGGATATTTCCTCATCTATGAACTCAGGACTACAAATTCGTAAAGCTCTCAAAAACATTGAGAAAACAGTTTGACTCTCTTGATGCGAGGAATAATAGTGGACATAGGAACAGTTATTTGTAGGTTTTCTGTAAATTTTAAATATCAATTCATTATTACCCTTAATAATTAAAACATCTAGAAAAGGCAATGAGTTATTTTCTTCAAACTCAACAGTAAAGTTTATAGAATGGGCTAAGCTATTTAATTTTCCAAGGAAATGGTGTATATCTACGTTTTTGGGCATAAGACACAAAATATCATCAACATATCTGAACCATTTAGCTCTATTAGGGAGGATTGTCCTCTTCAAGGGGGGCTCCTTGGCGTGGTGAAGAGGCTCTTGGTCTGAGGAATTAGACCTATCGGTCTTCTTCCTCAGACCGAACCTAATTACCCCCCAATCTCCCCTCCCCTATCCCATCCTCCCCATCCTCCCCTTTTTCCTTTCCTCCTCCTCCTCCCCACTCCTCCCTTTTGCCCTTCCTCTTTTTGTCCTTTGGGATTTCTCCCACAGGCGCGCTAGTTCCTAGGTAGGAGAAAGGATACCGGGGTCCATCCCATTCCGTTGAGGTTCTTAGCGGTGGCGTAGTTTGCCGTGGAATCTGGATCGCCTGGGGATGTCCCGATCCCTCTCCGGTATCCCGGAGTAGCTTTGGGTGTCTTTCGGGCGACGAGTGTATCTCTGGAAGCCACCTTTCGGATTCCGGGGGTGGTGGCCGAAGGAGGTATGCTTTGTGGCGGATATCCGGCCGCCCTCTCTTTTGTCCACCGAGGTAGCTCGGCAGATGTGAGGTTGCTATCCTGGATTGTTAGTTTACTAGCATGATGGGTAGGGTATGGCACGGGTTCCATGCTGCATCTGCGCTACTTGCGGTGCTGAGGTCCTCTTGGGCGCGGAGGGAGATTTCTGGCCCTTTCATTCCTCCTAGGACCTATCCCTCCCCGGTCCCCCCTTTTTTTTCTTTTTTTTATTTTTATTTTCTTTTCTTTCTTTTTTTTTTCTTAAAAACAAAAAGAAAGAAGTAACCTAACCATGGCAGCCCTAGTCCATGAACCTGGTACCCCCGGGCCCCTTCTTGATACCGCACCCCGTTCTGACCCCGCCTCGTCTTTGGACCACTCTTCAGACATTCCTCATGCCTCTGTACCTATTGCCGGTGCTGTTTCCTCACCCGCTTCAGGTACTGAGGCCTCGACTGACTCCTTCGATTTATCGGACCTTCGCTCTCCTCTGACTATGCTTCCGGCCTCTCCCTCTACGGTGCGGCAATTTTCAAATCGCCGACCCGTTCCACGTCGGAACAACTCTGGTCCCACGCCTAAACGCCAACGACAATTACCTGCTGATGATACTTCTCCACCTTCTCGTTCTTCTCAGAAACGATCGACACGTCCTTCACTACCTTTCCACGCTCAGTTTCAGACTGAACAGTGGACTAAATTCTTCACTTTACGACCAACTTCCTCTACTGCCTATCTTTCTGACCATAGTATTGGCAAGGCACTCCTACGCCATGTTGGTAAAGATATTTCTTTTCATGCTCTTAAGAGCGGTACGCGCATCATTACCGTACAGAATGCTACCCAGGCTCATGAGCTCTCTCGTCTTTCCCATATCGATACTGTTCCTGTCACTCTTGAAAAACATCATTCCCTCAATTCTTGTAGTGGTACCGTCATTCTGCCCCATACCATAGTTCAACGAAATTTCCAGACATGTGGCACTGACATTCTAGAACAGCTGGAACTCCAAGATCTCCCAATCCTCAAGGTAGACACTTACGTTCTTCCTGCCCGTGGGCGGAGACGATACCCTAGCAATGTGGCTCATTTAACTTTTGACAGCCGAGAACTCCCATCCTCAGTTTATATAGCAGGACATCGGTTACAAGTTCGAAAGGTGATCCCTACACCACAACAGTGTAGAAATTGCTGGCGATTTGGCCATCCAGCGAAATATTGCAGATCTATCGCCGAATGCCCAGTCTGTGGTGCCGATGACCATTCTAATACGTCTTGCAATCGATCTCCCTCTTGCCTTAACTGTCATGAGGCTCACCCTTCGTACTCTCGCCGTTGTCAGGTCTATTTAAACGAGCGGGAAATCCGTTACCTCAAAGAGACAGAAGGTCTCCCTTATGCCATGGCAGTTTCTCATCTCTGCCTCCAAGGGAGACTCCCACGTGTTTCTTATTCCCGTGTTTCAAAACTTCCCCCCACTTCTGGTATCCCATCTTCTACACTCACCTCTGTGGTTACCTCTCCCATAATCACTCCTGTATCTAATCCTTTTGCTGTCCTCGGCTCAGACATCCCTACTTCAACGCCTCAGTCTAATCTCGCTTCTTCGAGTTCTCTCTCACAAGCCTCAGTATCGACGAGACCTCGTACGACACCTCCTCCCAATCGTCCCTCTACTTCTCAAAAGTCAAAAAAAGGTCCGGTAACACCTCCTACCCATCTTCCACCTCCTCATTTTACCCTCCCTGTCTCTGTCCCTAGTTCTTCCCCTCTCACTGGCTCAGTTACAAGTGCAGAGGTTCACCCTCCTCCTCGTAATGTACCTTCCTCCCCTGTTCCCTCCCAAGTTTCTTCCTCTTCTGCCACCTCCCAGGTTCCTGCCTCCTCTGTCCCCTGCCACGCTTCTCCAGTTCCCTCCACCCTTTCGCCCCCCCCTACCTTGGTACAGTCCAATACAGTTCCAATCTTTACTCATCCTCCCCCTACCATTCCCAATATTGTCTCCCATACGACATCTCTGAATTCCGAAACACTTGAAGCAATCTCTGAATATATTGCAGAGACCAAACCATCAATGGACACTGATCCACCTTCCGCTCTTTCTCTCTCCTCTGCTCCATCTGCGCAACTCCTTTCTTCACAGCGCACCGTTCCTTCGCTGCTTGAACATTTTCCACTGCCTCCGCATGTGGACTTTTCTAACCCTTCTAGTCCGTAGGAACCCTTACCTGCGGATTTCAAGTATCTTTATCATTGCCAATCATGGCATATTTACAGTGGAATATACGCGGCCTCAGGGGTAATCGGGGTGAGCTTCAGATGTTACTCTCCCAGTTTGCCCCTGTTGGTGTTTGCTTACAGGAACCAAAATTACACTGCTGTTATTTCTCACATCTCAGGCTATAATTTATTGTATTCTTCAGATCCTTTTCCTGATGGGACCTTTAATGAAAGTGCCCTTCTTCTCCGCACTGATATTCCGTACCATCAGCTATTTATTCATACTTCGCTGCATTACACAGCAGCCCGTATCCACTTACATAGGTGGTATACGCTCTGTTCTTTATATCTCTCTCCTTCTCGGGCATTATCTATTCCGGATTTTGCCTTCCTTGTTTCGTCATTACCGCCACCGATTCTGTTACTTGGTGATTTTAATGCCCACCATTTCCTCTGGGGGGGGTCTCACTGTGATTCCCGTGGAATTCAGTTAGAGGCTTTTCTTGCCACCCACCCCCTCCATGTTTTAAATACAGGTACTCACACCCATTTTGATCCTCGTACTCATACTCTCTCTTGCATCGATCTCTCAATCTGCTCTTCCTCCCCCGCATTAGACTTCACTTGGTCTGTTCTCCCGGACTTACATGACAGTGATCATTTCCCAATCATTCTTACTTCCCCTTCATATTCGCCACCTCTTTGCACCCCACGCTGGCAATTTAATCGGGCAAATTGGAACCTTTACTCACACCTAACTGTTTTTAAAGAGGTTCCTTCTTCGTCCTCCATCGATGAGCTTTTACACCTCTTCTCGTCCTCCGTTTTCACCGCAGCTTCTCATTCTATACCCCAAACTTCGGGCAGGCATTCTCAGAAATGCGTGCCTTGGTGGTCTCCTGCTTGTGCTCGTGCAGTACGTTTGAAACGCGCTGCATGGGGCAGGTACCGGTACAATAGAACCACAGAGCGACTCCTTGATTTTAAACAGAAGCGTGCGATCGCTCGCCGTGTCATCCGTGACGCTAAACGCACTTGCTGGCGAGATTGTCTCCACCATCACCTCTGCTTCCTCTATGAGTGCAGTCTGGAAAAAAGTACGAAAACTGAGTGGTAAATATTCTCCTGACCCGGCTCCTGTTCTGCGGGTTGCCGGTGTTGATATAGCAAACCCACTAGATGTTGCCAATGAAATTGGCAATCATCTGGTCCGTATTTCTCAGGGACTCCATCTATGCCCCCCATTTCTTTCCTCAAAGTCTGCCAGAGAGTTAGCACCCTTGGACTTTTCTTCTCTCAGAGAAGAACAGTATAATGTGCCTTTTACACTTCAAGAACTGGAGGCAACACTCTCAGCTTGTCGATCATCGGCAGCTGGGCCCGACGACATTCATATTCGTATGCTACAACATTTACATCAGTCAGCCCTTGCAGTCCTATTACGCCTTTACAATCTTATTTGGTCACAAGGAGTTCTTCCACAGCTGTGGAAATCCGCCATTGTTCTCCCTTTCCGCAAACCAGGCACTACGGGACATGAAACCTCCCACTATCGTCCCATTGCTCTTACCAGTGCAGTTTGCAAAGTAATGGAACGTCTAGTAAATAGACGTTTAGTGTGGTATTTAGAGACACACAACAGTCTCTCCACTCGTCAATATGGCTTTCGTAAGGGACGTTCTACCATAGACCCCTTACTGCGCTTGGATACGTATGTTCGTAATGCCTTTGCGAATAACCACTCAGTTATTGCCATATTTTTTGACCTTGAGAAGGCATATGACACAACTTGGAGGTATAATATTTTAGCCCAAGCCCACTCCTTAGGCCTTCGAGGCAATCTACCATCCTTCCTTAAGAACTTTTTAACTGACAGGCATTTCCGTGTTCGGGTTAATAATGTGCTCTCCCCGGACTTTATCCAAGCTGAAGGTGTCCCCCAGGGATGTGTTCTGAGCACAACACTTTTTCTCCTTGCTATTAATGATTTGGCCTCTAGTCTTCCATCAAATATTTGGTCATCACTCTATGTTGATGACTTCGCTATTGCCTGTGCAGGCGCTGACTGTCACCTCCTTACAGTTTCTCTCCAACATGCAGTCGACCGTGTTTCCAATTGGGCCACCACACATGGGTTTAAATTTTCCAGCACTAAAACCCACCAAATCACTTTCACTAGACGCTCTGTCATCTCCGATCATCCTTTGTACCTCTATGGCTCCCGTATCCCTGAACGTGATACAGTCAAGTTTCTGGGCCTCCTCTTTGATCGTAGGTTATCCTGGAAACCTCACATTACCTCTCTGAAGGCAACTTGTCACAGCCGGCTGAACCTTCTTAAAACCCTTGCTCATCTTTCGTGGGGAGCTGATCGTCGAACCCTCCTTCACCTACATTCCACCCTTATTTTATCGAAACTTGATTATGGTGACCAGATCTATTCAGCGGCATCTCCTGCTACTCTCTCTAGCCTTAACCCCATTCATCACCAAGGATTACGTTTATGCCTTGGTGCTTTTCGCTCTTCCCCTGTCGAAAGCCTCTATGCAGAAGCGAACGTTCCATCCTTATCCGATCGCCGTGATGCCCATTGCCTGCGCTACTATGTACGCTCTCATGATCTCCGCAATCCTTCCATTTATAGAATGGTCACTGATATTAGTAGACATTCTTTATTTGTTCGCCGCCCCTGCTTACTCCGTCCCTTCTCTCTTCGCCTTCATTCGCTCTTGTCTTCTCTTCAACTACCACCTTTCTATGTACATGTAGCATCTCACTTTTCCCTACCCCCCTGGGAAGTTCCAGCTGTTCGAGTCTGTTCTTTCTCCCTCCCTTGCTCGAAAGCCCAACTGTCTACGGTCGCTTCCCGCTCTCTTTTTCTTGACCACTTTCACTCTCATTCTCATGCCATTGCTGTGTACACAGATGGCTCTAAGTCTTCTGACGGCGTAGGATTCGCAGCAGTGTTTCCGGACAGCGTCGTACAAGGGCATTTACTATCTTCGGCTAGTATTTTTACTGCTGAATTATATGCCATCCTTACAGCACTTATCCGTATTGCATCTATGCCTGTGTCATCATTTGTGGTTGTCTCAGACTCCCTTAGTGCTTTACAGGCTATACAAAAATTTGATACACCTCACCCCTTAGTCCTCCGTATCCAACTTTGGCTACGCCGCATCTTTACCAAGCATAAAGATATTGTTTTTTGTTGGGTCCCTGGTCATGTTGACGTACAGGGCAATGAACAGGCAGACACTGCTGCGCGGTCAGCAGTACATGACCTACCAGTTTCTTATAGAGGTATTCCATGTACGGACTATTTTGCTGTAATATCTTCCCACCTTCACACCCGTTGGCAACAACGTTGGTCTACTATGCTCGGCAACAAACTTCAGTCTATTAAACCGAGTATAGGTTACTGGCCGTCTTCTTATCACCAGTGTCGAGGTTGGGAGACTACTCTCTCCCGTCTTCGCATTGGCCATACTCGTCTTACTCATGGATATCTCATGGAGAGGCGTCTTGCTCCTCTCTGTGAGAATTGCCAAGCTCCATTATCAGTCAGCCACATTCTGTTGGACTGCCCACTTTATCAACGAGCACGCAGAATTTACCTCTGTCGTCGTCTTCGCCCCGCTGCTCTCTCTTTACCTTCCCTTCTCGCTGATGGACCCACCTTTCATCCGGACTCTCTCATTGACTTTTTGACAACGACTGACTTACTTCACAAATTCTGATACTTTCAGCCCTTTCTACTTCAATCTCTTGCTACCCTCTACCCCCGTACTATCCCCTGCCCCGCTGTTTTCTGTAACCTGCTGATCATCCCCCCTCCCTTCTGCCATCCAATTCCCTTGCTTCCTTCCCTACCCTGCAGCGCTGTATAGCCCTTGTGGCTTAGCGCTTCTTTTTGATTATAATAATAATAATAATATCAACCAAGTCTGTTGTTTTTAACATTAAAGTTAGAAATTTTGCCAACAATAGGGCTCAAAATATCAACAAGGCATTTGGATAATTTATATGAAACTGACCCTATGGAGCTAATAATTGGTCTGACTGGATTCCCTGGTTTGTGTGTTTTTATTAGTCCATACATGTAAGGCAAAGATGGATTAGTGGAAGTAAATTGTTTGACTAATTCATCTTTGCCTTTCAGTAGAAATTTTATTGTTTTATTGAAATTGCTGTTAACGGTTTCTAGGGTATTTTTCCTAAGTTTAGAATAGGTTTCAATATCATCTAAGAGATTATTAATTTTTTCTTGGTAATCATTTTCTTTCATAATTACTATGGCATTTATTTGGTCTGCTTTAGTAAGGCGCAAATTTTTATTGTTATTAAGTGTATCATAAGACTTAAAGAATCTTTGAGGGCAATTGGGAATGTTTGGTTTTAACAGAGCTATATACCATTCCTTTACTAATATTAATTTCATCAGAGGATAAATCAGAAAATTTTTCAAGTTACAAAAGGATCTGATAGTGAGGTACTGGCCAGACCCCTTATATAGCTTCCTTGGATGCTTTACTTTCATAGTTCCTTGATAATGTGATTAGTCACGACAGCGCTTGGAATTTCTCTATTCTTTCAGGGTGGTTGTTTTGCATATTCTGAAATCACCTGTTTACTGTGATTTTATTGCATTAATGGATACCACACGACTCTTCAGAATGTTCTCGATAAGCTTTCCTAATCATATGTCTTTTGTTTCAGTTTTCTTCTGCACTGATCAAGTCCCACAAGTTAAAAATTCGACTTAATTTTTTTAAAAAAAATTTTAAATGAACAAGTTCTGCCCAAGTCTCTTTTACCCAATAGACTCCTTGACATGAGAGATCGCCCTTTTGATGATTTTATGAGAATTATTCTTCAGAAACATATTGAAATAACTAAAATACAGGAGAAGGAAGCATTCTAAATATTGAGAAACAAAAAATAGGTTGTAGGTTGGTAGACAGCAACCACCCAGGGAAGTACTACCGTCCTGCCAGATGACTGTGAAACAAAAACCTGTAACTGTTTTGCATGATGGTAGGATTGCTGGTTTCTTTTTCTGTCTCATAAACACGCTAAGATAACAGGGATATCTTGCTACTCCTACTTACACTTTGGTCACACTTCACAGACACGCACATGCATATATATATATACATACATCTAGGTTTTTCTCCTTTTTCTAAATAGCTCTTGTTCTTTTTTATTTCTTCTATTGTCCATGGGGAAGTGGAAAAGAATCTTTCCTCCGTAAGCCATGCGTGTCGTATGAGGCGACTAAAATGCCGGGAGCAATGGGCTAGTAACCCCTTCTCCTGTATACAATTACTAAAAAAAAGAGAAGAAGAAAAACTTTATAAAACTGGGTTGCTTAAATGTGCGTGGATGTAGTGCGGATGACAAGAAACAGATGATTGCTGATGTTATGAATGAAAAGAAGTTGGATGTCCTGGCCCTAAGCGAAACAAAGCTGAAGGGGGTAGGAGAGTTTCAGTGGGGGGAAATAAATGGGATTAAATCTGGAGTATCTGAGAGAGTTAGAGCAAAGGAAGGGGTAGCAGTAATGTTAAATGATCAGTTATGGAAGGAGAAAAGAGAATATGAATGTGTAAATTCAAGAATTATGTGGATTAAAGTAAAGGTTGGATGCGAGAAGTGGGTCATAATAAGCGTGTATGCACCTGGAGAAGAGAGGAATGCAGAGGAGAGAGAGAGATTTTGGGAGATGTTAAGTGAATGTATAGGAGCCTTTGAACCAAGTGAGAGAGTAATTGTGGTAGGGGACTTGAATGCTAAAGTAGGAGAAACTTTTAGAGAGGGTGTGGTAGGTAAGTTTGGGGTGCCAGGTGTAAATGATAATGGGAGCCCTTTGATTGAACTTTGTATAGAAAGGGGTTTAGTTATAGGTAATACATATTTTAAGAAAAAGAGGATAAATAAGTATACACGATATGATGTAGGGCGAAATGACAGTAGTTTGTTGGATTATGTATTGGTAGATAAAAGACTGTTGAGTAGACTTCAGGATGTACATGTTTATAGAGGGGCCACAGATATATCAGATCACTTTCTAGTTGTAGCTACACTGAGAGTAAAAGGTAGATGGGATACAAGGAGAATAGAAGCATCAGGGAAGAGAGAGGTGAAGGTTTATAAACTAAAAGAGGAGGCAGTTAGGGTAAGATATAAACAGCTATTGGAGGATAGATGGGCTAATGAGAGCATAGGCAATGGGGTCGAAGAGGTATGGGGTAGGTTTAAAAATGTAGTGTTAGAGTGTTCAGCAGAAGTTTGTGGTTACAGGAAAGTGGGTGCAGGAGGGAAGAGGAGCAATTGGTGGAATGATGATGTAAAGAGAGTAGTAAGGGAGAAAAAGTTAGCATATGAGAAGTTTTTACAAAGTAGAAGTGATGCAAGGAGGGAAGAGTATATGGAGAAAAAGAGAGAGGTTAAGAGAGTGGTGAAGCAATGTAAAAAGAGAGCAAATGAGAGAGTGGGTGAGATGTTATCAACAAATTTTGTTGAAAATAAGAAAAAGTTTTGGAGTGAGATTAACAAGTTAAGAAAGCCTAGAGAACAAATTGATTTGTCAGTTAAAAATAGGAGAGGAGAGTTATTAAATGGAGAGTTAGAGGTATTGGGAAGATGGAAGGAATATTTTGAGGAATTGTTAAATGTTGATGAAGATAGGGAAGCTGTGATTTCGTGTATAGGGCAAGGAGGAATAACATCTTGTAGGAGTGAGGAAGAGCCAGTTGTGAGTGTGGGGGAAGTTCGTGAGGCAGTAGGTAAAATGAAAGGGGGTAAGGCAGCCGGGATTGATGGGATAAAGATAGAAATGTTAAAAGCAGGTGGGGATATAGTTTTGGAGTGGTTGGTGCAATTATTTAATAAATGTATGGAAGAGGGTAAGGTAAATAGGGATTGGCAGAGAGCATGCATAGTTCCTTTGTATAAAGGCAAAGGGGATAAAAGAGAGTGCAAAAATTATAGGGGGATAAGTCTGTTGAGTGTACCTGGTAAAGTGTATGGTAGAGTTATAATTGAAAGAATTAAGAGTAAGACGGAGAATAGGATAGCAGATGAACAAGGAGGCTTTAGGAAAGGTAGGGGGTGTGTGGACCAGGTGTTTACAGTGAAACATATAAGTGAACAGTATTTAGATAAGGCTAAAGAGGTCTTTGTGGCATTTATGGATTTGGAAAAGGCGTATGACAGGGTGGATAGGGGGGCAATGTGGCAGATGTTGCAAGTGTATGGTGTAGGAGGTAGGTTACTGAAAGCAGTGAAGAGTTTTTACGAGGATAGTGAGGCTCAAGTTAGAGTATGTAGGAAAGAGGGAAATTTTTTCCCAGTAAAAGTAGGCCTTAGACAAGGATGTGTGATGTCACCGTGGTTGTTTAATATATTTATAGATGGGGTTGTAAGAGAAGTAAATGCGAGGGTCTTGGCAAGAGGCGTGGAGTTAAAAGATAAAGAATCACACACAAAGTGGGAGTTGTCACAGCTGCTCTTTGCTGATGACACTGTGCTCTTGGGAGATTCTGAAGAGAAGTTGCAGAGATTGGTGGATGAATTTGGTAGGGTGTGCAAAAGAAGAAAATTAAAGGTGAATACAGGAAAGAGTAAGGTTATGAGGATAACAAAAAGATTAGGTGATGAAAGATTGAATATCAGATTGGAGGGAGAGAGTATGGAGGAGGTGAACGTATTCAGATATTTGGGAGTGGACGTGTCAGCGGATGGGTCTATGAAAGATGAGGTGAATCATAGAATTGATGAGGGAAAAAGAGTGAGTGGTGCACTTAGGAGTCTGTGGAGACAAAGAACTTTGTCCTTGGAGGCAAAGAGGGGAATGTATGAGAGTATAGTTTTACCAACGCTCTTATATGGGTGTGAAGCGTGGGTGATGAATGTTGCAGCGAGGAGAAGGCTGGAGGCAGTGGAGATGTCATGTCTGAGGGCAATGTGTGGTGTGAATATAATGCAGAGAATTCGTAGTTTGGAAGTTAGGAGGAGGTGCGGGATTACCAAAACTGTTGTCCAGAGGGCTGAGGAAGGGTTGTTGAGGTGGTTCGGACATGTAGAGAGAATGGAGCGAAACAGAATGACTTCAAGAGTGTATCAGTCTGTAGTGGAAGGAAGGCGGGGTAGGGGTCGGCCTAGGAAGGGTTGGAGGGAGGGGGTAAAGGAGGTTTTGTGTGCGAGGGGCTTGGACTTCCAGCAGGCATGCGTGAGCGTGTTTGATAGGAGTGAATGGAGACAAATGGTTTTTAATACTTGACGTGCTGTTGGAGTGTGAGCAAAGTAACATTTATGAAGGGATTCAGGGAAACCGGCAGGCCGGACTTGAGTTCTGGAGATGGGAAGTACAGTGCCTGCACTCTGAAGGAGGGGTGTTAATGTTGCAGTTTAAAAACTGTAGTGTAAAGCACCCTTCTGGCAAGACAGTGATGGAGTGAATGATGGTGAAAGTTTTTCTTTTTCGGGCCACCCTGCCTTGGTGGGAATCGGCCGGTGTGATAATAAAAAAAAAAAAAATAAAAAAAAATACTCTTTTAATCAGGCCATTCCATCAGAATGGAAACACAGTATGTTGGATCATTGCTATAATAAACTCAGAAGAATTTGTAATGAACTCAAGAGCAAACTACAAAGAAAATTAGGCATTTTAATTGAAAATAGTGATTGGACAAAGCATGCTAATAACAATTTTGTAATTAACTTATCAGATGAAATTTTAGACAAACGTACAACTGCTGGTCTAGGTTTTGACCTAAGTTTTGCAACTTCAAAAAAACAATGTTGAAATTGCAAAAGCCTTTTGTAACTTTGAAAAATTTTCTGATTTATCCTCTGATGAAATTAATATTAGTAAAGGAATGGTATATAGCTCTGTTAAAACCAAACATTCCCAATTGCCCTCAAAGATTCTTTAAGTCTTATGATACACTTAATAACAATAAAAATTTGCGTCTTACTAAAGCAGACAAAATAAATGCCATAGTAATTATGAAAGAAAATGATTACCAAAAAAAAATTAATAATCTTTGATATTGAAACCTATTCTAAACTTAGGAAAAATACCCTAGAAACCGTTAACAGCAATTTCAATAAAACAATAAAACTTCTACTGAAAGGCAAAGATGAATTACTTAAACAATTTACTTCCATTAATCCATCTTTGCCTTACATGTATGGACTAATTAAAACACACAAACCAGGGAATCCAGTCAGACCAATTATTAGCTCCATAGGGTCAGTTTCATATAAATTATCCAAATGGCTTTTTGATATTTTGAGCCCTATTGTTGGCAAAATTTCTAACTTTAATGTTAAAAACAACATAGACTTGGTTGATAAATTAAGCTCCATGACTGACTTAAATGATTTTAACATGGTTAGTTTTGATGTTACTTCCTTGTTTACGAAAGTTCCTGTTGATGATTTAAGTTTCTTATCTGAAGAACTCGTTAACTATGATTTACCATTGCCAGTTCCTACTATCATTAAACTTATTAAACTTTGCATTGTTGATGCAAAATTTGTATTTAATGATAAGTTTTACACCCAGAAGTTTGGTATGGCAATGGGAAATCTTCTTTCACCTGTTCTTAGTAACCTATACATGGAATTTTTTGAAACAAGGTTGCTTAACACAATCCTCCATAATAGAGCTAAAT